>NW_007579483.1:53313-54387 GCF_000690725.1 Stegastes partitus | reverse complement strand
CTTCCTGTGCTGCCTCTCAATACCCGGTTTAGTACAATTGTTGCCGTTTGTCCACTAGATGGAGCTCTGAGTCCATTCAAGCCTCAGTCCTCACTATGTCTCCTCAGTAGTGCAGGAGCAAGCTGCGGTTCAGAGGGCTGCCACGGACACGCCCCTTCATGAAGACTCACAATTGTTGGTATGAGTCATTATCAATGTCTAAAGGCTCACCTCATTCCATCTGAGGTGAATACGGTCAACCTGCTAATAATAGTACATAAAAGTGTAAAACATGTTCTTTCCTATTGCCAGCAGGTGGTGCTATGACTGTGAATGGATTTTGGCATATGGGTTTCATCAGGGCAGGACTTTTATCAAGTATATAAAGTTTGAGGCAGATTGGAGCATGTACAGGGTCGTTAGACATGCTTCATTTTTGATGGTGAATCATCACAATTTAGAGGGCCGCCATTGCCACACCCTCAGACTTTTGCGGAGCATTTTGATAACTTTTAATCACCAAGCCCTGTTGTATGCGCTGGCCAAATTTGAGGCGTGTAGGAGTTAGCCCCAAGGAGGAGTTAGCTCTTGAATATGACAAAAAACACAAAAAACTGCAGTTTTTTCAAAATGGCGGACTGCCTGTTGAGTTTACGGTACGGGTCAAAGAGGCTTTTTTGTGCATCCTGATGTGTTACATATGCCTACCAAATTTTGCAAACGTCAGTTAAATGTCCTGAGGGGGCTAATGGATAAATTGCTGCAGGGGGCGCTATAGAGCCATTTTGCCAAACAGGCACACGTTGTCTGTCATTGAGCTGATCGTGACTTGTTTGTCAATTTTGGTGAGTTCATGAGCATTCCAAAGCTGACAAAAAGTCCTTTCCATGTCATAGCAACGATGCGTCGCTTCACACTGTAGCATCGTCAACTTGGGAAGACTTAGCTGACCAATTTTAAGAATGATATCACAAAGTTTGAAGAAATGGCACATGGAAGCGTAATGCCTCAAACAGCCTGTTACCAATAGGTGGCGCTATGACTGTGAATGGATTTGGGCATAGTAATTAATTTTACACACTATAAAAGTACTTA
>NW_007579483.1:35235-50996 GCF_000690725.1 Stegastes partitus | reverse complement strand
AAATCTAGATTTGCAGCCACAGAACATGAAAGCTGTTGGAGAAAATATGAAACTTTTCGTAAAAATATTTCTTTAATATACAAAAATTACTAAAATACACGATGATGTGAATGTGGCCAGTGTCGTAAAGTATTTGGGTGTTGACTTGGAATCACTGGGAAGCCACTGAAAAAGTTAAAAAATGCCTAAAGATATTTGTAATATAATGAAACACCAGCGTGCTAACATTTAGTGTTGACTTTGAGCCACATGGAAGCAAGTGGGAAAGCTAGCGTTATTTTCTAATAAAATATTTATGCAAAATAAATGAATTATTAATCCAATAAGTGTACAAGCCCTTTTTTTCCCACTAATGTAGCAGAAAAATATCAATCTAGTGCTGAACTCGATGATCCAAAGTGCTCCACAAGTGGTTGACAATTGAACAAGATGCTAAATATCGACTTTAAGACTCTTCGTCACCGAGATACGAAAGCATACATGTGGTCGTATCGCTCTGCCAACAAGTCAAGTTGTACTTTACATCTCATAACATATCTGTAGTGAAGACTTGCAGCGTGTGCGTTCTTTGAGAAAGCGTGCGTTCATGTGTTTGGTCAATAATTCTAATAGAACATGAAGTTGTAGCTGTGACTCCAAACAAAAGCTGAAATATGGATGCTGCTGTCAAGAAGCTACAAATTCTAAAAGCTTCACAACCAGAGAGCATCAGTACAGTCGGCACAGCTTCTGATTGGACATCCAACGTTTATATCATTAATTCTGTATCTGACTTAATGTGAAAAAAGGAAAGTGTTTCTATCAGAGAACAACATCATGTGACGGGGAAGTCGTCCTTTATTCCATCAGATATTTGTGTGAAATCTTCTCATAATCGGTGCAGGAAATTCTTGACTTATGGCCAGCAGCTTGTTTTGTGAAGTCACAGTGACCTCTGACCGTCTCATTAATCATCCAATGTGTCCAAGTGAGCGTTGGTGCTAAATCTGAAGAGAGACTCTCTCCAGGCATTCGTCACTTATCGTGTTTGGGACGGACAGATTGACAGCTTCAAAGCAAATGACTTACTGCCAGCTGCTGCCAGCATTGTAGAACACACCGACTTTTAAAATGTTAGAAAAAAGATGGAATAATCTGAATTAACAATATGATAGATTAAAGAATCGTCAAAACAAAAAATAAAGATAATAGCAAAAAACATAAAATTATAAAGTCCAATATGAAATCATAGACACATACAGCATAGATAACACATAGGAGCAAAAAAACAATAATTAAAAACCAGTGAAAGTTATGAGAAACAACATAAACGGCATATTTGTTTATTTAGGTTTTCTAACGGGAGGATAGAATTTTACACCTAATTTCCACGTCTATCAAGACGGTTAATAATGAAATGAAATGAAAAATACTTTATTTATCCCAGAAGGGAAATTCAATTCAATAATAATAAATAAATAATAAAAAAATAAATAAATAAAATTCAATAATAAACTGAATTAATACAGCTTTTGGTGGAAAAAAAAAACTAAACAATCCTTATGATCATTTTTATATGTTTGGGGAAAAAAAATCTTTAATGTGTACTTCATAAAATTAATCAGAATAAAAGCTACTGTGTGTTGGTCAAAGTGTCCTACAGCTTCTAGCAGATGAAGGTCTAATGTATAATTAACATGTCTCTCAGCTCTGCTCCTGTTGTTCTACTTGTTGCCTGAAAAGCCTTTTGACAAACAAAGACCTGAATATATTATTGGAACACACACACACACACACACACACACACACACACACACACACACACACTCTCCCAGTCGCCCACGCGGTCATCTTTAATTATCTCTTCAGCATTAGTGCTGATTATGAAGAACCAATTAACAGTCAATTAGCCAGCTGACCAATCAGACGTCCCGCTGTTGCCATGATGGTTTGTTTACAGCCACAAGAGCTGCTCATTTGGACGACATGGACACACATGGACTCTGACACACATTAACAAACTGCGCTAATCCTGTTGAGCATGCAGAGATGATGAACCAATGAGCGAAAGGCCTCCACCCCCTGGGATTGTTGTTTTTTTTTACACATTAAATCACTCATTTGTCAAACTCCTCAACTGTTTAAATAGCAGCACTGGCTTTTAAAACTCACTTCTCCCTCTTTCCCCTCCATCAGGTGACGCTTTACCGCCAAAGAAAGCAGTGAGTCGGCTGCAGGATTCAATCAGGAACCGGTGCAGCATCGGGAGGCGTGTTTATGGACACTGTGCTGTGAAAAACCACAAGACCTGGTAAGAAGTTTAGATCGTAGGCTGAAAATCTCTGACCTAGTCCAAAAAAAAAAGTTTCCCGTTTTATGCATCTATGCTGTCCTCGACAATGACATGGCTGTGTCTGAAATCAGTCTCTGCACTCGATATAGTGCTGTCTGAATGTTAAGGTACAATTGTTACACCATGTACAGTATTCCATAAAACACCGTGAAGAAGTCTACAGCCGATGGTTACTCACCAGCAATGCATTACGTCAAAGGAGAATGCCATACAGACGAGAGAGAACATTGAGGATTGGTGGCGCTTCCACAGATTTCTGACGCCTGGTTTATACAGTCGTCCTCAAATGTATTCATGCCCTCCCATTAAAGAAGGAAACACACAGCTGTCATCACTGAAATAAGTTGAAATTGACAAAAATAATAATAAATTTTTAAAAAATTAATGAAAATCATGGCATTGCTTTTGAATGTGGTTCAGCAGAAATATAAAACAATAAACAACAACAACAAGCATGATGGGACCCATAAACTAATATTTTGTTGAACAACCCTTTGAGCCAATCACTGCAATCAAGTAACTCTCAATCAGACTTCTGCACCTGTTGACAGCTATTTTGTGCTGTAATTTGTCTGGGACTGTTTTTTTGTTGTTGTTTTTTTTAATTATTCTTTTCAACCACAATTCAAAAGCAACGTCTTATTTCACTAAATTATAATTTAGCAAATTTTTATTTATTATTACTTTTTTCAGTTTCTAGTTATTTGAGTGATTTTTTCTTTTTCTTTAATGGACGGGTATGAATACATTTCAGGATTACTGTAGTTATTAGTGACCAAACTGTGAGTCTGTAGTGCTGCCTGGTTTCAGTGTTATTTTTGTCTGTGTGAGTTAAAATCAAAAAGTTGCCTACAGAAATCACTGATTTCAATCTGGCTGCCTCCCCGGTCAAAGTACCTTCCTCATGCAGTGACACTCTGCTCCCAGAGCACCTTCAACACTTGTAACACTCTTTAGAAGTTCTGTTATAACGAGCTGAATCTCTTTAACCGGGTCAAACCAGCGACCCTTCAGCTTGAGCTTCATTTTGGGGAACAAGAAGAAGAAGTCATAGAGTCAGGTCTAGTGAGTAAAGTAGGAAATGATGATCGTGTTGTTGTGGTCGAATGTTGTTCCTCAGATTCTTCAGGACATTACAGTAAAACTCTACCTCCAGCTTTGGAGGACAAATTCACGATGCACAAGCGTGTAAAAGTGGAAGCATGCTCCTGACCCGATGCCCCTCTCTGGGTTTGGAGACCGTAACAAAATCGCTGTTTCTTCTCTTCTGCCGTCCTCGGCCGCAACAATAAACCCTTTCATAAAGTCACGTAGATCTCTTCCTCTCGCCGTCTCGATACGAAATGAGAATCAGCCAGGTGTGATGAGCATTTTATTCATGAAACGGAGCATGATTGAATGCTAATTGCTTAATTTTACCTCGCAGCGCACCTGCATGTGGGTTTCTCCACTGATTTATTCATGTTTTTTTCCTTTAATTTGTTTCCCCGCCTGCATGTTGTGTCATGACAGCAGCAGAAATACTGTAAGAAATGACAATAACAAACAACAGCTAACAAAAATGTCATCAGAGTGCAGCGCAGCTGAAGTCAGGAGGAGCTGAAGCAGGATGGAAAGCTACAAAAAGCTGCCGACTGTGTGGATGTACAGGCTTATCGCTACCAAATCATTAGGGCACAAGTAGATCTGACTACTATTACGGCTGTATGTTCTGTTAAATGAATGTGTTGCTCAGATGTGTTTGAGCTGCAGTGTTAAACGTTCTGCGATCAAGTACAAAATTAACATAAAAACGTAATTTAAAGCACTAAGCAGACGGACTCTCATGTCTTATAAAAGGCTATAAAGTAAATGTGCAAAACTTTATTTATTTCTCATGAAAAGAATCCTAAACCAATATAAGGAGTTTAAAATATATTACAGGCTAAAAGCAACGCAGCTGGTGCAGAAGATGTCAGAAAGAAAAGCTGCAAAAAACTGTGTGTATGTAAAACCAATAGCACCGTCCTTCTGTGTAGCAGCTGCTCAGATGTACACTCACCGGCCACTTTATTAGGTACACCTTGCTAGTACCAGGTTGGACCCCCTTTTCCCTTCAGAACTGCCTTAATCCTTCGTGGCATAGATTCAACATGGAAACATTCCTCAGAGATTTTGCTCCACATGATAGCAACACGCAGTTGCTGCAGATGTGTCGGCTGCACATCCATGATGTGAATCTCCCGTTCCACCACATCCCAAAGGTGCTCTATTGGATTGAGGTCTGGTGACCGTGGAGGCCATTGGAGTACAGTGAACTCATTGTCTGTGTTGATTTGTGCTTTATGACATGGCGCGTTATCCTGCTGGAAGTAGCCATCAGAAGTTGGGTACCCTGTGGTCATAAAGGGACGGACATGGTCAGCAGCAACACTCAGGGAGGCTGTGACACGATGCTCAGTTGGTACTAAGGGGCCCAAAGTGTGCCAAGAAAATATCCCCCACACCATTACACCTCCACCACCAGCAGCCTGAACCGTTGATACAAGGCAGGATGGATCCATGCTTTCATGTTGTTGACGCCAAATTCTGACCCTACCATCTGAGTGAAGAAATCGAGACTCATCAGACCAGGCAACGTTTTTCCAGTCTTCTATTGTCCAATTTTGGTGAGCCTGTGCGACTTGTAGCCTCAGTTTCCTGTTCTTAGCTGACAGGAGAGGCACCCGGTGTGGTCTTCTGCTGCCCAACTGCCTCAAGGTTCCACGTGTTGTGCGTTCAGAGATGCTGTTCTGCAACGAGTGGTTGTTTGAGTTACTGTTGCCTTTCTATCAGCTCCAACCAGTCTGGCCATTCTCCTCTGACCTCTGGCATCAACAAGGCATTTGCGACCACAGAGCTGCCGCTCACTGGATATTTTCTCTTTTTTGGACCGTTCTCTGTAAACCCCAGAGACGACTGTGCTCAGAGCAGCCTGTCTGGCACCAACAACCATGCCACGTTCACTTAAATCACCTTCCTTGCCCATTCTGATGCTCAGTTTGACCTGCAGCAGATCGTCTTGACCACGTCTACGTGCCTAAATGCATTGAGTTGCTGCCATGTGATTGGCTGACTAGAAATTTGTGTTAACGAGCAGTTGGACAGGTGTACCTAATAAAGTGGCCGGTGAGTGTAGGTTTAGTTTAACTATTACTATGCAGAATAAGTTCGTAAGTTTGTTTTTTGATGCTACTCACAAAACCCAAAGTATTTAACAATACATAAATACATAAAAAGTAAAAATCTGCCTATTTTCTTGGTGATGTTGCCAATAATTCAGTAAACTCACATCCAGTCTCTTTCTCTTGGCTATAAGACACTTTTAGTTTAATTTTTGTAGCTGCTTGGTGGTGTCAAACAGTTTTGGGAGAAAGTAAATGCGCTTATTACCAATCTCATGAGATAAAGAATCAGGTTATGAGGCTTTAATGTTGTTATCGGTTCCTGTTTTGGGATTATTTCGCTCTACTAAGGCACATTGAACAATGGAATGGCTCTGAAATTGCTTGCAGCTGGAAAAACTCATATCTCCCTCCCTCTGTCTGTCTGTGCACTGAGCTCTGCTGGATCTTCTACTGCTGATGACACTTTTTGGTCAGTAGAAGGTGTTTTTATACACGCTGGTCTCTGCTGGCTGCTGCAGCAATACGTCATTTTCTAGCTGGCTGTTTTATTTCCATTCCCAGATACTGTATGTGGCAATGATGAGCTACAAATGCAGGTTTTCAAGCTGAAATGTCTGAATTAGCAGTAATAATATAGGGTGTACATGCCATATTCAATTAACTAAGTATTTTTTTTATACACATATATACGTACATAACAGGTAAAATATTTTCTCATTTTCACTTTAAATCATACAAATTATAAATACAGTGTATCAACAGGTTGTACAGAGTTGTGGTTACATGTTCTTATACACTGGTCCTATACTTTTGTACATCCATCCATCCATTATCTATACACCACTTAATCCTCACTGGGGTCATGGGGGGCTGGAGTCTATCCCAGCTGACTCAGGGTGAAGGCAGGTTCACCTGGACAGGTAACCAGTCTATCACAGGGCTACACTTAGAGACAGACAACCAAGCACACTCACATTCACACCTACGGACAATTTAGAATCACCAATTAACCTCAACATGTTTTTGGACTGTGTGGGAGGAAGTGGGAGAACCCGGAGAGAACCCACGCTGCACGGGGAGAACATGGAGACTCCACGCAGAAAGATCCCGGGTGTCCTCACAGGGATGCGAACTGGTGACCTTCTAGCAACAGTGCTACCAACTGCACCACCCTGCAGCCCCATTAAGCAACAAATACCGTATATTTACAACAGTTGTTTGATTTTGCGTTGTTCAGTTCACGTCATCGTTTATTTAGCTGTTTCAGTAAGTCTCACTTAATTCCACTTACCTTGTAGCATGGCATGACAAGAGGAAAGTTCAGGACTTCTCTCAACGTCTCCAACGGACAGAGTGTGATTTGCGGGCCAGTGGGCGGGGCTACGTTTAAAATCACGTCTCTACAGAGTTGCAGTAACACTGACCGGACACAGCTGTACTGAAATCAACACCGGTGTGATCAACACTGACCACTATTTAAATCAGAAAGTGTTAAAATCACACTTTAAGAGTTAAAATCAACCCCGAAACATTTAACTCTGAAATTTCAACACTCCAATTTTTGCTGTGCACCGAGCCACCTTGCAGCCTAGTTTTGTACAACCAAATATGCAAGCAAAAGAAAAATTGACACATAATTGTACCAAAATTGTGCCTGATAGTGAGGCAACGACTGTCACCAACATTCGTTCATGTTAGCATAAGACAAGGATTAATTATGGTCGTTGGGTTTTGACATTTCTCTTGTTCGAATATGCAAAAGCAGCAGAACATTCAGACGTTGACACTATTTTAACTTGTCAGCACCACACTGCTGAGTATCTGTCCTTATATATCTGTGACTCCTCTGGTGCTTTTCACAGCAGCAGGGATGTCGGAAAACTTCTTGCTCTTAAGGGAAGAATGAAAAAAAAAACATCTCAAATGACCTCAACAGATGATACAAAATGCAGTCATTTAGCAGCACAGGAGAGATCCGCCATCAACCGAAACCATTACAAAGCTCATGTTTCTTGTTTCCCACAGTTATGCCGCTTTAAGCTGCAGGATTAGATGGAAATTGTTTGCCGTTTCCCCGTCTGTTTATCGAGCTAATTCCGCTGTTTACCTGCAGTGGATGGAGGATGAGCGTTATCACTGGGGCAACTTTACAGAACTCTAAAATCCGTCTGATATTTGGTACCTAACACATGAGGAAGAAGGCTTTTTCCTGGCTCGGGATGAGACTTTGGAGGATGACTGTGCTCGACAGTAAACACCAGTCTGGGTACAGCAATAGCAGTTNGTGTGTGTGTGTGTGTGTGTGTGTGATGAGTTCACAGCTTCTCGTCTGTCCGTCTGTCAGATTTCTCCCCAGCGACGGACTCTTAACGTCGCAGCGTCGCCACATCTGTCTTGAATTTGAAGCTACGGCAGAAGATGTTTAAAAAAAGAAAAAGGAGGAAAAAAAAAAAAAAAAAAGCGACTTGCCTTTCTTCTTGTTCCCCATAGTTGCCATGGTAACGGCAGAGCGTTGCGATGCAGCAAACTCTCTGCGAAAAGATCGACAGATCAGCAGCGAGACAGAGAGAGACACGGAGATGAAGGCAGAGAAAGAGAAAAATTGTTTGATTCAGTGTCCGATTGATGCTTCAGCCTCATTACATCATCCGTCAGAGTCTCTGCGGAGCCTTCAAAGGTCTCACATCTGAGCAGGTTCACAATTTACGGGCGTGAAATGTTTCTAAAAAGTCTCGCTTTTAATCATGAAAGGTCCTCGTTTTTGTGAAATCATACCGACCCGCGTGGATTTAACACTCCTGCGTCACAGTTTTACACATTTGTTTCGTCTAAATGAAGGATTTCAAGAGAACTGTAATTAAAATTCATGATGTAAGGTTTTGTTTTAGGTGTGTTAATGTTACATGTAACACATAGGGAACATTTGTTTATTATATTTGCATACATAGAGAGTTGTCTCACAGACTTTTTATTTATTTACACAAAATATTAAAGTATGTTAAATATTCAAGCCAAGTCACAATAAAGTGAGCACATTTAAAACAACAGGTGTTGATCCAAAGTGCTTTTAAAATAAAGAAATAGAACAATAGTACAAATTTTCCTGACTAAATTTAAATATTAAGGATAAGACTCGACTATATTATTTATTATACAAATGTTCTTGACTAATTAAGTATTACAGTTTTGAATCTGCAGTGTTATTTATAAGAAATTCATCTGACTCATTAACATATGAAGGTTAAGACCCTATAATATTATTTATTACACAAATTTACTGGACTAATTTAGATATTAAGTTTTGACCCTACAGTATGGTTTTATATATAAATGTTTGGGGCTATAAATATTAAGGAGGAGGTGTTACAAATATTAAGTTACAACTCTACAATCTTATTTATTGAAAATATTTACCTGACTCTTTTCTAAAACCAGCCATGTAGTATCGTGTAGGACTCCCTCGTGCTGCCAAAAATAAGCTCTGATCATTCAAACCACCTGTTTTCCTCAGTGTCCTGTCTCGATGCTACGCTAAGCTAAGCGGCTGCCGAATACACAGAAAAAGAGAGAGTTGTCCAACAAGACAAGAAGCAGCTCCCCTGTTTCTCCACCTTCTGACCTCAAACTGTTGGAGGCCAGAAACTCTAAACTCCTCCTGCTATTTATCAGAAAGTCAAATACTGGAGTCAAGTTATGAGGAGAAATGTAATATGTCTTTCCCTTTTTGTTCTCCCCCGGTGGTCATGTTGTGACCCATCAGATTTATCTTCTGACCCTTGGTTGGAGGCAGAACCTCTTGTCTTAGAGGATCGTTTCTGCAGGATGACTGTGTGCGCATCAGCAGAAAAAAATGGCTGCGATCAGATGGGTTTGGCTTCTTCTAAAATACACAAGGACTGTATTCATGAATCGGTTCAACGCTAATCCTCAAAGCTAAAAAGCAAACTCATGAGAGTACAGATTCCCAAAGAGGAGTTCAGCTTTGTGCATCACCGTTCCTTCAGTTTGGCTCTAAAAGCAACCACGTCAACGTCTTTACAACTTTGAAATAACGACTCCACTTTCGAAAAAATAAATAAATAACTAAACGTTTTTGATGGTAGATGCACTATATCGTCTGTAAAAACAATCGAACAAAAATGGTATTAAATGGTAGAATACCGTTGATTTAAATACAGTTAAAGACTTTGCAGTCACATGCTGTAAAAGAACAAATAATAGTAAAAAAATACAGAATTTTGATTTATGGCCTGTTTTACTTACAGTCAACATGTAAATTAATAATAAAAAAAAAATTCTGTGATTTTAGTAGATATTATCTACACATTAACCAAACGAGGGAAAATCTGTAAAATAACAGCAAAATTTTAAAAAACAAAACAACAAAATGATAATTTCTCAATTAAATTTTTTTTTTTTTTAAATAACCGTAAGTATCTTTAAAATGACAATAATTTTTGCTGATTCAAATACAGGAAACATTTTGTAATTTAACTATCAAACATTGCAAAAGCACAGATTGCTTTTTATAGAAATGTAGATTTTTGATGTTGACATTATTTACAGCTTTGACCTACTGTTTTTTAATCAAAATGTAAATAAATTTTTTTTCTAGGATTTTGTTAATATCTGTACATTAACAAAACAGGGAAAATCGGCAAATAACAGTAAAAAAAAGAAATTTTATTTCGCATTTTTCAGTCCTTAATACACTTTTTTTTTCAGATAACACCAAATTGCTGTAAAAAAAAAAAAAAGTGTATTTTAGCTGATTTAAATGCAGTTAAAATCGTGTAAAACAATGCAAATGAACACATCACCATTTTTTAAAATACAGATTTGTGATGTAGATGTTTTTGGCACAGTTTTTTCTTTTTAAAGTAAACATGTAAAAACATTTCTTTCCTCCTTTTGATTATACTAGACATTATCTGTAATTTAATAAACCTGCCGACGCCATTCATTTCCCCAAACTTCATACGTGAAGAACAGGTGTATAAAAGCCTGCTGTGGCTCGGCTGGAGCTGAACACTGCAACTGTACAATTCCAGGCGTTTGGAGTCTGTAAGAAACGAGCCACATTAGCTGCTGTAAGGCCGACACACCTGGAACACAGAGGTTAACAAGCATTGTGGCCAACGTCGGCCCCGAGGAAGAAAAAGACGATATCTGAGGTTCTGCTGCATTGATTTCTGTCCTTTTCTTTAAACTCTCCCTTGTGAGTCTGAAAATGTGAAATCACTGCAGTCCTCCTCAAGCGCTGCGGCACACAGTGATATTTTAGACAATACTCTGCTTCCAGCTTTTTGGCAGCTATTCATGTTTGTCCCTTTCCAGTTCCAACATGCCAACGGCCCCCCTGCACAAAGCCGACAGCGAGCCAGACGTCCTCCGTCAATAGACTAACTGGTTGAATGGGAGCAGCCAGGTTCAACATCTGGTAGAAGCATCCACAGAATGATGGTTACGTTGGCAAATACATCTCTGAGGCTCAGTCCAAACCTGGCAAACATTTTTTCCTCCCCCCCAAAATGGAGTTTTTCCCCAAAATGGCCTCCAGAGTTTGTAAACCTGAAAATGCCGGCTTCGTGTTTCAGAGTCTACGAGGTAAACCGGGACGATTTTGGCACAGTGTGATGATGATTATTATGATTGTTTTTCAGACACATCAGGATTATAATATAAGGATTTTCTAAGCGGCACAGCTGTTTGGGGACATGTAGTGTTTATGGACCACAATCAAATCTCCATTTCATACCCTTTGAGTCGTTGCACAACAAAAACATAAAATTACGTAAGCAGAAACAGCTGTGTAATGAATTCGGCTGCACTAAAACGGTGACAATGACTACAGAGAGCAGGAGGACGCCGAATGGGCTGAAACCCTGCAGAGGAACCGGCTGAATGGCTGCATTTTCAATGATGTTACAGATGACACAGCATTGTTAATGATGCAGGTTCGCTGTGATGCGGGTTTGTTGAGATTTAGATGTTTTCACGAGAGAATAAACACACTGATGTGGAAAATGGTTTTTCACACAGATTAGTGAGATCTTCCACCAACACATACGGAGTGTTTAGGTGTCCACATACCTTTGGCCATGTGGCATCTTTCACCATCTGACACTGGTCCATGTTGGGACTGATGCTGTCGTAGACACATAGATGGATCGGTCTTGTTTTTACGGCTCGATCAGACTGAGCTCTGTGGAACTGGAGGCCAAGTCAACCATAGATATGTATAATAAAGGCTAGATGTCTTAAGGCGGTGTTCTGAACAGAATCACCATTCGGCCATCTTGATACAGGGCAGCTCTCTGGCAGAACCTGTGGAGGAAGGTGAGTGATCTGCACAAACATAAATACTCTCATCTCGCTGAAGTCTTGACGGATTTACAAACGGTTTGGTTTCTGACAAACATTANTGATGTGCAACAGTACTTGAAGGAAATGTGCTTTGTTCAAGGCTAAACAAAAAAAAAAAAAAACAACCCGTCACATTTGATTACTTTAAATAAAACCTCCCACACACCAGACAGCATACTGTGAGGACGGCTGTGTTCCAGGCCTGTGTTTTATTCTGATGATGGAGCGTCGGTTCACATTAAGGCTGTGAGGAGCGGTTCGGCCTGTAGGGGGCGCCAGCAGCACTTGCACACTGGCTCTGTGATGGTGCCACTTGACTGGAGAGGATTTGTGACTCTCATTTTCAGGAACATTACATCATCATTGTCTAAAAACCACACACACACACACACACACACACTCACACATACACACTCTCTCTCTCAGATGCAGCGGGCGAGCGAGGGGAGAACGGACGGAGATGCCTGTTTGCATCTGAACGGAGCGTAAAGTTATGTACGTTTGAATTTGGGAGGAGGAGGAGGAGGAGGAGGGAGGTCTGTCGGCTGCAGGATTCCATCACTCTTGGCAACCGTTGTTGAGTTACCACGGTAACGCTCTGCAACATTCTCTGCTTCTTTGTCCTCCTCCATCACTCCTCTTCCTCTCTCTCTCTCTCTCTCTCTCTCTCGCTCGCTCTCTCTCACTCCATCCCGTCCTCGCGTTGCTACGGCGATGCTCTGGGACATTCAGCGGCATCGTTTAGCCGCCGCAGTGCCGGAGCGCAGAGCTCAACTGTGAGCCGCTGGAGGAAGTCGTCGCCAGCCCATCGCCTCGTTCTTTCTCCCCGTTTCTGCCTTTGCAACTTTCAAATTCTTGTGACCTTTAACCCCCTCCGCTTCCTTTACGGATCGGCCATCAGCTGGGATTGGCCGGGCTTCGTCAGGTGACATCACAGGAAGTTGGATGAAGTTTCATCGAACTCAAGCGATCTCGGCTGCGATCGGCGTCGATGTTTTCACGACTCCGTGGCTGTGAGAGACGTCGGGACTCTCCACCGGGACCAAACTCTGCTCTGTGAACACTTGTGCGAACCCTGAGCGAGATGAGCCAGGAGGGGCAACTGCTGGAAGCTGAGGAGCAAGAGGAGGTGCAGCGGCAGGTGGAGGAGATGCAGCAACAGGAGGGAAATCTGGAGGAAGAGGAGGAGCAGCAAGAGGAGGAAGATCTGGAGGAAGAGGAGGAGCAGCAGCAGCAACAGGAGGGAAACCTGGATGAGGTGCAGCAGCAGCAGCAGCAGGTGGGAGAGCTAGAAGAGGAGGAGGTGGTGCAGCAGCTGGAGATGCAACAGGAGGAGGAGGTGGTGCAGCAACAGGAGGACAGACTGTTTCAGGAGGTGCTAAAGAAAGAGCAGGAAGAGTTTCAGCTGCAAGAAGAAGAAGAAGAAGAAGAAGTAGAAGAGAAGGCTGAGGAGATGCAACAAGAAGAGGAGGTGCAGCAGACGGAGGAGGTGCAAGAAAGTGAGGTGGTGCAACAAGAGGAGGTGCAGGACAGTCAAGAGCTGCAGCCGTCTGAGGAGGAGGAGGAGCAGCCGGAGGAGGAGGAGGTGCAGAGTGAGGAGATGCCACAGTCTGAGGACCAGCAGACTGAGCAGCAGCAGCAGCAGAAGGAGGCGCAGCAAACCGAGGACTTTGTGGACGCTGTGGAGCAGAACCACAACAACCAGGTGCTGATCCGGCTGAGAGGAATGTGAGTACACACACACACACACACACACACCAACACACACACAGTCAGCCGGCTCATGATGTAATGTTGCTGCTGGTGATGTAATAGCACTATTGATAATGGGTGATGGCGTGGTGGGGGATCAGCGAGCCGCCGCGAGACTGACAGGCATCAGTGTGGTCGCCCGGTTGCCGTGGTGATGCTGGCACGGAGCGAGGATTGAAGAATGACAGAAAACGAGTTGAGAACGGTGGGCGTGCGACATCACTGAACATAAGCGAGAAAGAGAGAGAGAGAGAGAGACAGTGTGTGTGTGTGTGTGTGTGTGTGATGAGTTCACAGCTTCTCGTCTGTCCGTCTGTCAGATTTCTCCCCAGCGACGGACTCTTAACGTCGCAGCGTCGCCACATCTGTCTTGAATTTGAAGCTACGGCAGAAGATGTTTAAAAAAAGAAAAAGGAGGAAAAAAAAAAAAAAAAAAGCGACTTGCCTTTCTTCTTGTTCCCCATAGTTGCCATGGTAACGGCAGAGCGTTGCGATGCAGCAAACTCTCTGCGAAAAGATCGACAGATCAGCAGCGAGACGGAGAGAGACACGGAGATGAAGGCAGAGAAAGAGAAAAATTGTTTGATTCAGTGTCCGATTGATGCTTCAGCCTCATTACATCATCCGTCAGAGTCTCTGCGGAGCCTTCAAAGGTCTCACATCTGAGCAGGTTCACAATTTACGGGCGTGAAATGTTTCTAAAAAGTCTCGCTTTTAATCATGAAAGGTCCTCGTTTTTGTGAAATCATACCGACCCGCGTGGATTTAACACTCCTGCGTCATAGTTTTACACATTTGTTCCGTCTAAATGAAGGATTTCAAGAGAACTGTAATTAAAATTCATGATGTAAGGTTTTGTTTTAGGTGTGTTAATGTTACATGTAACACATAGGGAACATTTGTTTATTATATTTGCATACATAGAGAGTTGTCTCACAGACTTTTTATTTATTTACACAAAATATTAAAGTATGTTAAATATTCAAGCCAAGTCACAATAAAGTGAGCACATTTAAAACAACAGGTGTTGATCCAAAGTGCTTTTAAAATAAAGAAATAGAAAAATAGTACAAATTTACGTGACTAAATTTAAATATTAAAGATAAGACTCGACTATATTATTTATTATACAAATGTTCTTGACTAATTAAGTATTACAGTTTTGAATCTGCAGTGTTATTTATAAGAAATTCATCTGACTCATTAACATATGAAGGTTAAGACCCTATAATATTATTTATTACACAAATTTACTGGACTAATTTAGATATTAAGTTTTGACCCTACAGTATGGTTTTATATATAAATGTTTGGGGCTATAAATATTAAGGAGGAGGTGTTACAAATATTAAGTTACAACTCTACAATCTTATTTATTGAAAATATTTACCTGACTCTTTTCTAAAACCAGCCATGTAGTATCGTGTAGGACTCCCTCGTGCTGCCAAAAATAAGCTCTGATCATTCAAACCACCTGTTTTCCTCAGTGTCCTGTCTCGATGCTACGCTAAGCTAAGCGGCTGCCGAATACACAGAAAAAGAGAGAGTTGTCCAACAAGACAAGAAGCAGCTCCCCTGTTTCTCCACCTTCTGACCTCAAACTGTTGGAGGCCAGAAACTCTAAACTCCTCCTGCTATTTATCAGAAAGTCAAATACTGGAGTCAAGTTATGAAGAGAAATGTAATATGTCTTTCCCTTTTTGTTCTCCCCCGGTGGTCATGTTGTGACCCATCAGATTTATCTTCTGACCCTTGGTTGGAGGCAGAACCTCTTGTCTTAGAGGATCGTTTCTGCAGGATGACTGTGTGCGCATCAGCAGAAAAAAATGGCTGCGATCAGATGGGTTTGGCTTCTTCTAAAATACACAAGGACTGTATTTATGAATCGGTTCAACGCTAATCCTCAAAGCTAAAAAGCAAACTCATGAGAGTACAGATTCCCAAAGAGGAGTTCAGCTTTGTGCATCACCGTTCCTTCAGTTTGGCTCTAAAAGCAACCACGTCAACGTCTTTACAACTTTGAAATAACGACTCCACTTTCGAAAAAATAAATAAATAACTAAACGTTTTTGATGGTAGATGCACTATATCGTCTGTAAAAACAATCGAACAAAAATGGTATTAAATGGTAGAATACCGTTGATTTAAATACAGTTAAAGACTTT
>NW_007579483.1:25228-32571 GCF_000690725.1 Stegastes partitus | reverse complement strand
CCCTGCTGCTCATTTAACGAAACATCTTCGAGAACTGATGGTTTACTTGCTGCCTGATGTATCCCCCCCATACTGACCGGTGCCACCGTAAGCAGATAATCCGTGTTAATGAGTTAACTTGCTAGTGGTCTTCATGTTGTGGCTTGTTGGTTTGTGTTGGCGTTAAGGCAGAAAAAAAAGTCTGTTTGTTTTTTTACGGAAAGTTTCTCTTATCAGCAGTGATATCAAATGAGCGTGGAGTCATTTCCATTAAACACACACACTCACTAATTTATGCCCCTTGGCAACTCTTGCTCTGTTTGACAGACCCGACTTACTACACAGCATCTTGTGTCAGTAACTAGCTGGCATCGGAGCTAAAGATCACAGGGGTGAAATAAATAAATTAAAAAAATAAGACAGAAATTTACCAGCAGAAGTTGGTGTGTTGGTTGGAGAAGCTGACGCCAAGACAAGTGTTCAGTTTTTGCCAAATCTTGTAATAAACATTGGCAACGTCGGCGTGTTCTCTGTCAGCAGTGATTCAATGAGAGAGAAACACTGGAGGTGTAAAATAAAAGACGCAGAATTCAACACAGAAGCTCGAACCTGAAAAGCCTGAACTGGAAGGTTAGGGGAACTCCATCATTGGGGACTGAACACAGTCCAACGTTTGTTTGGTTTTTCTACTGGATCCTTCTGCTCGGTGAGAAAACATCCCCTTAGGTAACGTAGCCAGACTGGAAATTTATTTTCTGATTCAGTAGGTGAGTAAATGTAGCAGTCCTCCGTATTTAAAGCTTGACAACAGCGCTGTCTTTGTGGAAGCAGAAGCTCTCAAAAAAAAATCACCACAACTGTGAGGTGTATTTGAAAAGGACTAGTGCACCACTTTGGGATGAAATATTCTGAACATCTGTACTGATGTGAAAGTGTCACTGGAGAAGATCATGTTCAAGTTATTGTGTCACTTCAGTTTGATGTTTCTTCAGGTGAAATAACTGTTCAGATGTGGAATATTTGGCCAGTTTATCCAAATAATTCCTGGTTTGAAATTTGCTCCAAAGCAACAACTGATTGATCAGTCTACAACTTAAGTCTTGAAGTAATTTATTATTGGCTCTGACGTCTGTGGAGTGATATAAGTTTTCCTGGAAGGTAAAATTTAAACTTGTTGATGGCAGCTTGTCAGAAGGTCGTCTTGTATCAGCTGGACAGTGGTCTGGCTGCATTTAAGCATCAGTCTGCTCTTGCTTGTATGTCTTTAAACCAATCGCAGTTGTCTTGGGAGATGCTAAGTGGTCCTTCGTGATCCTTAGACTGGGATCAGATCAAGACAATGTTTACCCGACTGGTATCCACCCAAACCTGATTATTTATCTACGGCCGTTGTTGAGCGCAGTAAACTTTTTTCCTGTGCTGATACTATTCCTGCTTTAAGCCATGTGAACATGAAATGAATTGCTTGGGTGACTGTTACATCTGCCACTGGGATGTAGAAATGATATCACAGCTTCAGCTAACACATAAGCACCAGTTGGAGGTCACTAAGCGTCACAGAAGACTTTGTCATGGAGCCCATTTACTAGCCCAATTGTTTGCCGATACAGAACTGCCCACCTCCTCAGTATTAAACAATAAGAAGTCTGGTGGCGCAACTTGGTCCTACAGCTATCGTACAGTACTTGAAGTGTGTATTATTGAGGGAAATAGCGTCAGCAGATACAAAATATTTAATGACTCACATTAAAACCTCGACGGCGCCAATGCTAAGCTCAGGATGCAAAACAGTGACATGGAAATTGTTTTAGTGGAACGTTTGCACACATGAAGGCGATCACTGGCAATAAAATGGAAAGTTTAGTGAAAGAACCGATTTTGAACGATTCAGCACATAGGTTGCTGCTGTAGTTTCCTCTGTGGCAAAGGGGATTTGGAAAATATGCTGATAGTGAAAGGCCTGGAGAAAGTCATCTGAAGTGTGCCGAGAGAAATTCCTGTAGCGGAAAGTCTACATGTGGTGGGTCAGAGTAGTCAGAAGGTAACTAGCTTTGCACTATACTGGAGGAAACAGTTAGTCCCCCTATAATCTGAATATTTACAGTCTCTTTAAATTAACATCCTAACTCAATGGAGTTCCACCTGATTTGTTTCGTCAGTGCGACTGTTGTCTATAACGTGCTAGCAGGGTTAGCCTTTAAGACAATGTTAACTCATGTTTTAATTGGCCTCCCTGCACACTCAGATCAATTAGAAGAAAAAAAAGAATAAAACAATAAGCCCCCGCTCGCTTTGTCTACTGACAGTTCCAGTAAAGTTTATTTAAGCTCAGCGTTGCCAGAAACGGAGACGGGCAGCGTTTCATGGTGCTGTTTTTATTTTATTTATTTCAAACATGAGAGTGCAAAGCTCAGAAGTATTACACTATTATTACAGGCAGCATTTAAGTGTGTTGATTTTTACAGTAAGAATAACGAGGAATTGTACGGAAGCCGAGAGCGGTCATGGCCGCACATTTTTTTAAACGCCGTTTTCCCGAGATAACGAGATAATTATCCCGTCGACAGTTTCGGCTGTCACTTCAGCCTTCATCAGAAGTTGTCGGACTTCCTGGTGTGACGTATCTTATATAGAGAGCTGACCGGGAACTCCGACATGACGTGTCATGAGAACAGCTGACCGGGCACGACAACTCACAATGAAGCGCTCGTGCCCGGTCTCGTCTGTCCTCCGGCCCCCCGCTGGTGACTGAGGACGGAATCCCAGGTGTGTGGGAGGTCCCGCACACCTGGGATTCCATCCTGGACCGGGCAGGAGCAGGCAAACACAAACACCAATTATCTCACGAGAAAACGATTCCTGTTATCCCGAGATAACGAGAAAATTAACTCGTTATCTTGAGAAAACGGCGAAGAAAGAACAGTAGCGGCTCGGCTTCCGTAGAATTGAACGTAAATGACAACTTCTGAATCTGTTTTGTTCTCTCTGCTGAACCAAACCCTGACTCTAAAACTAAATTGCATTTTGTTACACCCTTAGACTGCAGTTATTAAGACATTTTCATAAAATTGCTAATTACTCTGGATGCAGATGAAAATGAAGAGCTGCAGTGCGGCAGGTCTACCTTTTTATTGGTTACACTTCTTGTAAAAAATCCACCTGAATGCTGGTGGACCTTTGTGCTCCGATTAGTGTGTGACGGCGCTCCCTGCTACATTCGTTTAATCATCAAAGCTGAGCTGCTGTTGCCTTCCTCCTGTCGTCGCTGACCTTGCCAGGTTCAGCCTCCTCCTCCAGTAGAAACTCTCGTCTGAGCTTCGTGACAAAAGAAATCTGTGTTCTAACTCGTCCCACCTGCAGGCAGCAGCTACCGGCAGCTGCTGCTACAACTTTCCTGAATGTTAATTGGTAATTTGAGTGCATCGAATTAGCAAATTAATAAAAAAAAAAAAAGTGTGGGAGAACCGCAGCGTCGACAAAGTTTACAAGCAAACAAACCGCAATAAGGTCACCGTTCTCATCACCAAATCAGCCGCTTCACTTGGTGTGTTTGGTGATTGTGGCCTAAACCCCTAAGTGCCCTCTTGTGCATTTATTTTTATCTCGATTGGTCGTATGAATTCTTCTGACAGACATAAACCTCAGGTGGTGATCAGCAAACAACAGAGGTCTCTGCTGTTTGGAGGGAAAACAAATAAGTGTAGAGGTTTAGTTTTTTTTTTTTTCTTTTCTCTTTTTTGTCGTCCTCCCTAGTTTCCTTGGTAACAGCAGAGCACTCCGATGCAGCAAACTCTCCGCTGAGGAGACAGAAACAGAACAGGACAGCTTTTTCTTTTCATTTATTTCTTTATTTTTACATATTGCGATGCATATTTTATCTACTTATTTTTGTACCCGTTGTGCTTCTTTTAATCAGCCGTGTCGTTATTGGTGACGGAGCGACGGAGCCGTGAGACGGAAAATCAGAGGAGAGATGAAAACATGTGCCCCGGAGAGTTCATCAGACTGTTTTCTGAAGCGTAAAATAGATCAGAAATCAGCTGAAGAAGTTCAGTTACTCCTGTAGAAAGAGTTTCAGCCACCTGAAAATGAATTAAAACAATGAGACTGGAACGCTGAGACCAGTTCAGATAGTAGCTGAAGACTCTGACTGTGTTTGAGCTCGTTTTCCTGCAGAATGAGTCGCCTCCCTGCAAGACTGTGTGACGGATAAGAATCTAAACATCTAAAATGCCTGCACAGCATATGTGTGTGTGTGTGTGTGTGTGTGTGTGTGTGTGTGCACTGCAGGGGTTGGTTTATCATCAAACTGCTTCGTTTTAATGGAGCTTTTTCTTCATGTCAGGACGCTCGGGCTTCACGTAGGCGGTTTAGATGGAGTTAACCATTAAAAAAAAAAAAAAAGAAGAAGCACGAAACGCACCCTGCGGTGGTGCATCACAATCAGAGCCACGCAGAGAAGAATAAAAATCTGTTTCACAATCTCAGTGTCATTAATGCCAGAAAGAAAATGTGGAGGTGAACTCACAAAACATCAGCACAAGGACGAGTTCACGAAATCAAATCAGTGAGAAAAAAAAAACCACAGTGTTACTGAAGGCGTCAGCCTGGAAAAGTCATGACTGAGTGGTGAGTCATTCTCCAGAACCTATCGCTGTCCTCACCTGTCACTGATGCTGCAGCATGCGTTTGTTTTTTTGTTTTTTTTAAAAAATCTTTTGACCAAGACAACAATGCAGCAACCTGGCGCTGCTCCCCCCGCCGCGTGCCGCTGTGTAATTCAGCGCCGATGTGCCCACGCAGGCCAGCGTACAATTACCATTCGACCATGAAATAACAGGTTCCTGCTGTCACATTTTGAAGCTGAGACGTGTCAGAGCTGTGATTAGCTGCCGGGGTCAGATCCCAGAGCTGTGATTGGCTAGTTTCAGGCCAAGTGGAGCGTTCACATGATTGTCGTCGACTTGTGGGGTTTATATTTATATAAATGTACAAAATTAAATCCCAGCAGGGCTCCACTGACGCATGTCTTACATTTTGTCGATAGCATCTTTACAACCACATTGTTCCTTATCTTCTGACTTTATGTAAACCTGATATGAAATAAGTAATGAGTTGGTAACCCTACATGAGATGATCACTAAGCCGCATTACGACGTCACTTTATTTCTAATGTTTATGAGCTCATGGCTCATAAACCCTCTGATCTGATCTGTTGCAGACAAAGTACTGATTATCAGATTGAAGGCTCATGAAAATTGAATTGTATTTAGCCTTTTTTTTTTTAGCTATTACGAAGGTAATGCTAACTCTCTCTCATCCATT
Organism: Stegastes partitus; assembly: GCF_000690725.1. Lineage (NCBI taxonomy): Eukaryota > Metazoa > Chordata > Actinopteri > Pomacentridae > Stegastes > Stegastes partitus. Next base: position 27,267 of record NW_007579483.1, on the reverse strand, counting down.
CAGATTCATATTTAAACCTCACATATGATGGAAAATTCAGGGTCTTCTTGTATGAGGACTCTGCAGTCAAGTCATTTGGAAAACAGCAAGTTGTGAACACTTTTCCATTTTAAATATTTGCAAGCAGCTTTACTGAAGAGGCCGGAGCCTCCGTGTGAAGTGACCGGTAGGATTGGTTGGAAAATGAGTTCAAAGACTCTCAAAGGAAGCACAAAGGGATGCAGCATGACTACAAAGAGACACAAACAAGGCAAGGAAATGACTACAAAATGACAAAAAAGGGACTACAAAGACACACAAAACTACTATAAAAAGACACAAAAACACCATAAAGTGTCAATACGTGACTATAAAGAGACATTAATAATAGCAAAGATGCAACATGACTTCAAAAAGGCACAAATGACTGCAGGGACGCACAAAATTACAGCACAGAGACGCACACGGAACGACTAGACGTTGTCAAAATGTGCACAAAGAATTGGAAATTGACCACAGTGTGACACAAAACAACTACAGAGACACAAATTACCTACAAAATGATGACAGAGACTGCAAAGAGCTGCCACAACACCTACGAGGAGATCAGAAATGTCTGCAAAGAGATGTGAAATGACAACTTAGAGCCACAGTGAGACGCCTATAAGTGACCCACAAACAGGCAAAACAGCTGTCGAGAGAAACGACGCAAAAGCTGCTAAACAACTACAGACACACAAAGCTGCAAAGGGATGTGAGTCGACAGCAAAGAGGCACAAAGCGACCCCGGCCCGGTGTTGCTTTAGCCTTGATTTATTTATTCAGGATAGTTCCGCCGAGAGTCAAGCTCTCCCGAGTGCGAACGTCGTGACCACGCTCAGACGGCTCGTTCGCATCGGTCTCGCATTTATCCTGCGGGGCCCGGATCAAAGCGGGGAAGTCGGCTCCTCCGCAGCTCAATCTGCAGGCCGACGCTTCGCCCAGCTTGTCATTACAAAGTCATATTTAGAAATACTGCTCATTAATTTGTCCTCCATCTTTATCGTGGCACAGCAGAAGTCTCCAGCCACCGGCGGTGATCTCTGCGCACAATGTGGCTCCGCTCGGCTTCCCAGCGGGGGGCCGTCGCATTGTCCTCAAATTAAGGAAAAAGTTAATTAGTGGATACTGATTTCAGAAGAGACGGCAGAACGATTTCGGCTAAGATTTGGAGAGAAAAGGGGGGAAGGTTGTCCGCAAACGTCCCCCTCAGCGTGAGGCAGGAATAATCCCTGAATTCAAATGTCGAGCTCGAGGCGCCGAGTTCAGTGTCGCACCCAGAGGAGTGGATGAGAAAAAAAAAAGGAGTCAGAAATGGCGTAAATGTAGGTGGATGTTGCAGCACAATAACAGCAGCTTTAGTCTGACACTGCGGACTGAGACCAAGTGACCCCACAGCACCTCGTCAGCCATATTATTGTTATTATTGCTCCTATTCGGGGGATAATAATGTTGTCAGATCTCAGAGTACAGTTCCTATAATTTGGGAGATGTAAACAGGAATTATAACGCCGCTGTGGATTCAGTTAATTAACTCCAGCTCTGCACATCGTGGCAAATTAAAAAGTACGCTTGCACGAGCTTTCGGCGGTTCCTGTTTGTACTACACTAACGGGCTGAAGCTGAAACTATCTGTGTGTTCGGCTGAGCTGTGACTCAGAGAGAGGAAGCACGGATTTCGATGCAAATTGCAGCAATCAGGCTCTGAAGGCTTTAAAGTACCTGAATCGCCTCCACGAGCCGCCGTTGCTGCTGCTGCTGCGACTTCTGACTCCTGTTGATAAGCAGCCAAAATCTGCAGCCAAACTCTCGACAAATAGCTTCCGGTTGTTTTCACTCCGGCGCGCACCTGTTCTCTTCACCTCGGCTCCGGCGGCCTGCTGCGAGGCTCACCTTCCCGTTTGAAAAGCCTCCGCCACGGAGCGGTCCTCCTCTGACTCAGAATGAAACTAAATCATCATTTGCTCTTTGAGGATTTTGTTGGTTCAAATTCCAATAACACAAAGAGCAACAAGTCCTCC
>NW_007579483.1:20470-24258 GCF_000690725.1 Stegastes partitus | reverse complement strand
TCCCGTGAGTTTGATTTAGTTCATGATGACGACTGTCTGAATGCAGAATTTGTTCGTTTGACCAGCTCCTTTGTTTCTTTTGTTTACAGGCAGAAGTACAAAAGCACATCGCAGAGGTAAGACACACACACACACACACACACACACACACACACACAGTCAAATCAAATCACGTGGAGCTTATTTATAAAGCGCATTTAAAGACAACTAAAAATTGACTAAAGTGCTGCTCAAGTAGGCAAAAACAAAATAAGCCAAAAAGGACATTTTTAGCAATTTATACGAGAAAATAAAAGTGACACGACTGTTGGCGCAGCGACAAGTTGTGTTCTCTAAGGAAGAGTGTCAGACAGTTTTTTTTTTTTGCTAATTTTTGTTTTGCATTATATAGAATAACAGTTGATTGATTTATTAATCTCCAATAAAAGGAATGTAAATACTGTCAAAAAGTTGCACTAAACTGTCCCTGCTACACACTCATTTATAAAACTCTTTATATATTCTGGTTCCCAATCTCTTTGTCTTCAAGTGCAGCAGATTTCAGACTAATTGTTAAAAGTACAGCCAATAGTTTTGGATAATAAGCAACGAGTTTCTCTTATAAATGAGCTACAGGTCACCATAAACCAGAGGAAAGAGGTTCATCAGTAGAAGAAGTCAGTTCCAGCCCGACTTGCATTTAGGCCCCAGACACTTATCCTCGGCATAAAATGTAATGATTTGCGTCATGGGAACGTACAGTTTGTTCCCAGAAGCAAGGCGAGTCCCCACCGTGTGGCTATGTGAACAGATACAAGCGTAATATATTCAGATTGTGCAGGAATACGCTGCTCTGACAGTAAAGGTCTGGAATCCACAGATCTCTGAAGGTTAAATGCACCGAGACGTTCACAGCAGATTTTTCAAGTCCTGGAAGTTATGAGGCGAATCGAATTTGTTTTTTCTGACACATCCCCATAGATACTCGATCGGACTGAGATGTGGGGAAATTGGAGACAGAGTCAACACCTTGAAATCTTTGTCATGTTCCATTCCTGAACATTGTTTGCAGTGTGGCAGGGAGCAATATCCTGCAGAAAGGGGCCAACAGGGAATACTGTGGTCTGAAACAATGTTTAATCTGGAGATACGTGTCAAAGCAACGTCCACATGAATGCAGGAGGTTTTCCAACACGGCGTCGCTCAGAGCATCACACTTCCTCTGCCGGCTCGCCTTCATCCATCTCTTCTCCTGCTGAATGACACCTGGTCGTCCACGTGATGTGAATGAACGTGTGATTCATCATCATAGGCCACCTTCTTGGATTCAGTTTGGACTCTGAAGCTTCATAGGCAGTAAGTTGTGAGCATTAGGGTTTCCAGATATTTGCGCTACAGCAGCTCTTCTGTGGGATCAGACCCGAGCCTTCGGTACTCACGACTCTGTCTCCGGTTCACCAGTTGTCCTTCCTTGGACCACCGCATACAGTTTACACCTGGAGACGTTCTGTCCTCTTTCTACCACAGTTTGGTCCTTTTTCTCAGATTCTTGCAGTGCCCATTTTTCCTGCTGCCAACACATCAACTTCAAGAACTGACTTCACTTACCGCCTAATATAACCCACCCACTGACAGGTGCCACTGTAACGAGATAATCAGTGTTATTCGTTTCACCCTTTTTTTAGGGGTTTTAATGTTATGGCTGCTCAGTGTGTGTCCCCACAACATGACTAATCCGAGCACACACAGAGGAAGCCCACAGTCTGAAGTACAGCACTGAAGAGGCTCTCACTCCTCCCACACACACCTGTCTGTCTCCTCACCTGTCTGTCTCCAGTCATACAATCTGTCTATAAATGTTGCTGCTTGACATTGCATTAGGGGTTGCGTCGCCGTTTCAAACAGTCAAACGCTGACGGTCTCTGACAGCACACCTGAGCGACATCTTGTTTTGCTGCGACGTTTGTCGCCGTCGGTGCTGCACGACTTTCCGTCTAATTGCACGACTCCATATTTACAAATGGAGAAAAAATATTCCGCGAGCCAGAGGAACGTGTAGGTGTCAACAATAGAAGAAAAGGAGACTAACCTCCCGTTCACCCACACAGCACAGAATCAAACAGTAGCGGCGTGACGGGATGCCAGTCACTTTCAGCGGAGCCTTCAAACGACATCCTGGCGCCGTCTAACGAGAACGTTTACTTAGTGCTGGATTGAAGTACAAATTTCTTTTCATGCCGTTTTCTGCTCTATGGTACCTTCACTGTGAATGTCTGGCTACTTTACAAATTCAGTACAAAATGAGCTCATAAATGTGATGCACCTACAAGCCACAATGTTAAAACCACTGACTGGTGAAGGGAACATCATTGATCATCTTGTTTTGCGAGGAAACTTTGGATCCTTGGCGTTCATGTCGATGTTGCTTTAATCCATACCTCCCACCCAAACGTCGTTGGTGTTCAAGCACACCCCACAACTCACTGTCGCTAAAACTGGGCAGGAGCTGCTCAAGAATCAAGAGCCCAAGGCACTAGCTCGGCCTCCAAACTCTCCAGATTCCAATCCAATTAAGCATCTGTGTGATGCACTGGAACAAGCCCAGTCCACGAAGGCCCCATCCTGCAACCCAGACGACCCAAGAGACCCCCCCTCTGCCAGCGTTCATTTCCAGACACCACAGGACCCCTGCATGAGCTGTTTTAGTGGCACGAAGGGGGGTTTGGACAATATAACTCTGATCTGTGTGAGCTGAAACAATTTGACAGGAAATTAATTGCCAACTTTGAATAATTCATTAAGTCACTTTTAAGGACAAATGCCAAACATTTCATGCTTCCAGGTTCACAGATATGACACTTTGCTACTTTACATTTTACTTATTTAATCAACTTCTTTTAATAATTTGCAGGTGTGGACGATTGGTTGAACAAAACAAGGCATCATGTGTTATCACTATTTTCATAACTGTTTTGCAAAATAAACAATCACTTCACTGAGAAAACAATAAGCAGGTTGAGCCATTGTTACAGTTACCGTTGCCTCAAGTCCTACACAAAGTTATTGGAATAGAATAGAAGGCTTTGTATTGTCATCATACACAAGGTACAACGAAATTAAAAATTATTGGCCCATATAATCTGGACAAAAGTGATAACAATCATAGTTTTGATCAGTGTTTTGATCAATATTGAGGCCACACAATATATTTTACTTTCACTTTTAACTTCATTGTCACATAAATTCAGTGCATGTTGTAGAAGCAACATGTTACTGAAATCACTGTGCTCTATTATGAGTTGTTTGTGTAGCCCTTTTACATTGGGTACATGATTAAAATACAACACCATTTTTTCTGTAAGTACTTGCTGTACTTGCATACCCTTACTTTAAAAAGAATTGTAGCTAGCTTCAGTGTAGGGCTTCTAGATGTAACGGTGCCGTATTGACGCTTTGGGTTAAGTGAAGGATCTGAAGACTTCCTCCAACCTGCTGGAGTTCCACTTTATGCAAATGATGCACAGGAGTCAAACTGATCATGACACGTTTGAATCTCTCCGGTCTTGAAGTTTCTTTCTTTCTCTCTCTTCCGCTGCGTCTCCCGTTCCTGACTCCAGCCGTAACCATGGCAACTGAAATGGATTTCATCCAGTTTACAGTAATTGTTTGGATGCCATGACAACGGCGGGATGCCTGGCCGCAGCCGCAGAGTCTTTATGTCCCCCCACCATTGTAAACATCCATATCATCCATCCCCACATCCTGCAGCAAGAAAGATCAAATGCATCGGTTCATTAGTGCATCCGTCC
>NW_007579483.1:0-20054 GCF_000690725.1 Stegastes partitus | reverse complement strand
TTGAACTTTTTTACATAAATCTGCAAATATTGATCATTTCCATTATTGGTTATTTTGCAGATTATTGTCTCCATTAATCAGTCAGTTGACTGTTTGGTTTGTAAAGTTCACAGAGCTGCGTTCACATTTTTTTTTTTTGCTTTGTCCAAACAACAAACTAAATATATATAATACTTAAATGATTGTAGAAATAGTGTCTTCGGTTATTGTGCTGTTTGCTAGCTTAATATTTAACTGAGCCTTGTGCGTCATAAGCTTTTGTACGCAAAATCTTATTTTTCTATAGTAACTACAGCTGTCAGATGTTTGTATTGGAGTAGAAAGTTTATCATTTTCCTCTAAGCTGTAGTAAAGAAGAAGAACAAAGTAACAGACGATACAGATGAAGCTAAAACTAAGACCAAGTTAGGATGCTTAGTGTTTAATCGTACTCAATATATCATCAGTACTTGTTTTCATTATAATTAATCTGTTGCCGTCTTTGTGTGGTATAAAAAATCAATTCCTGAGATCCTGGAGCCTTACGACTAATTGTTTTATTACATAAAACAAGTCAGAAAAAGTCAATAATCAGCTTTAGCAAAGACTAACGATAGCTGAGACTCAGATTAGCTGTACAGGAAGCAGGAGCTCAGTCGTTGCTGTTTAGCTTTTCCCTCTTTCTTTGACATTTCTGTAAGTTTTTTTGTTGTTGTTTTGGTAAAAAAACAAATCCAAAAGTTAGATTCCGCTCCGAACTCAGCAAATATTCTGTGACGTGGTTTCATAGAGCAGCGTAGCCGACTGTGTGCTGTATCGAGTTTGTGGTTTGTGATGTTTGGATGTGCAGAACAAGTAAAACTCACTTCCACGTTTAGCCCGTCTGAGAACTTTCCCAACTGGCTCGAGCTGCCGTCTTGGCTGGCGGAGACCCAGCGAGTATAAAGCCTATAAGACAGCGTGTTTGTTTCCTGGAGGAGACTCCCGTCGCTCGCTGTGGGTGTCGACTGATTGACAGGAGGCAGAGTGTCATGGGTCCATCTGGAGGAAACAGATTTTCATGTTCTGGTTCTGCGGTGTGAACAGGACAGCAGCTGTGTGGGTGCAGAGAACGAAGATCAGTCAGTCAGCAGGTGTGTGAAGTCTGCAAGAGAGGGTTTCTGGCGACTGGCGTTGCTCTTGCGAGGTACAGAATGTCAAAGATCACAGGAGGCAGCGTTACATTATATATGTAGAGTCAGATTCAGTCGAGCGTTCGGTATTGTAAAAGGGAGATGTACAGGAAGTGTTTGGAGACATTTAAAGCAAGTTCTGAAATGAGGAAATGCCTCAGACTCTATTTCTAAGTCAACACCATTGATCAGATTAGTGATCATGTTTAAATATCTTCCATTCAAGCAGGGTTCAAGAGGATTTGATCGACCAAACCTGCAGGCATTGATTTCCTCTTACAAATACGACTGTGTCTCCAGTTTCCAAGTCGTTTTGTAATCGTGGGAAACATGACATCAAGTGTAAGGGTCAAACGTTGGTATATTTTGAGCACCGAGCAGCGTTTTTCACGTCATGTCCCGTCTAGACTCGAGAACAGTTCAGAGAGTTCTAAAACACCTCGTGCAAACTAGAACATCTGAAACAACAAAAAAAAGATGACGCTTCATCAGAAGATCGATAGCTTTGTTCAGTGAGTGACAGAACAGCAGCTTTAGCACAGAAATAGGATTTGCTAAATAAAGAACACAACACTCCAATCAGCAAAAGTCCTGTCAAAAGAAGGCTGTTCATCTGAGAGGACAAGTAGCGTCTCCAAACCACCTCTCAGGAGGGGAAACAGTGCGGGCGGGCTGAGGCAGAACAGCATTTTATTGGGGATGATGGAAAATGTCCTATTTGTTGATGAATCCCTGTTGGGAGATTAGTGGCGGGGTGATGGGTGTATGTAAGGGGAGATAATCGTATCGCAGTGGATCAAAACTGCAGTAAAACACGCTGCGGATGTATTTAGGAAGGGAGGGTTTGGACGCCATGCAACAAAGCATCCTGACCAAGCAGAAGCAGCACTCCGTTCTTCAGAGACATGCTCCACCCTCTGGGAATTCAAACCTGATGTTTGTCTTTGGATATTTAAAAAAAAAAACGAGTCAAGCTGAGCTAAATTTTCTCTCAGTGCAGATCAGTCATACTGAGCTGACAAATTTGTCTTCGCAGTGATAAAAATAACAAAAAAAAAAGTTAACACCGAAGGAAGCAAACAAGCACAAAAAGCACTTGTGAAGAGGCAGGAGGACTTTGGTGGTTCTGCGGCACAAACTATTAATAAGCTGACATTTCAGAAGTAAGAGCGCCTTTTACGGGTCCTTAAAAACAAGACAAATCGTGTTGTATGTTTAGTTTACGGTGCACACAAGTCCTTATAAGATAACACAATAAACACGTGAATTCTTAGACAAATTGTGTGTTTATATAGTGAACAGCATAATCTAATGTGCACAGTAAAAAAAGACTGTGATGAGCCAAAGAAAATCCTGAAATGATACCTGCTCTTCAACATGAGGAAAAAAAATCTTTCTCGGGGGACTAAATGTTCCACTGAGTTTGCTCTACCTGCAGCCTTATTAGCCTGACTGAATTATAAATCGACACACAAAGCTACTAACTGCAGCACGTTAAGTCAATTCAACCTGGTTATTTTACACCGAAATGATAAGAACAGACTCGGAACAGACCGCCGGCCCATATGGATGTGATTTCTAAAAATAGAACGACATCAACAGATGATCCAGCACAAGAACTATTGAGGAACATAACGCAGGCAGGTTACTGTTTTTAGATGATGTGCAGTGTTGGTTGTGGAGCTGGGATGTGCAAACAATGCATGTTTTTAGTCATCTGTTGGAACAAAATGCAGCCACACTGATGACTTTGTCGGTTTGGAGTTGACTCTGTTCAGTCAAATAAGTTCGATCTAGCCGTTGGTTTGGGTCCGAAGTTGTGAAAAACGAACGTCCTCAAGAGTCACATTACAAAAACAGTAGTGCCTGTTTTTGGAGCTGCAATATGCATAAAAACATGTCAAGGAATCGTGTTCTGTCAGCTCACTTAATCCTCTTACACCAAATGTCCAAATAAAACCAAGATGTCCAAACAGCAGAATCGGAACCAATTCAACAAAAACACAAGATGACAAAAGCTGTGCTTGTTGTGTCTTATTTACTTTATCTTCCGCTGTGTTTGCTCGTTTGCCGTCTGCATGTTCTAATGGCTGAGCACATGACTGTGTGTGTGTTGCCAGGCTGAAGGGGGTCCTGGAGCAGATGGACCGCGGCGTCGTGGACCTGCAGGAGCTCCGCAGGAACCTGGAACTGGCCGCCGCCATGCTGGACGCTGTTTACACCGACGAGACCAGGTCAGGCCGGTGGGAGGCTGCTGGATGGACGGACGTATAGAAAATAAACGCCCCTCATTGGTCGTCCGGCCTGTGACCGTGTCTTTCTGCCCAGCAGGCGGCTGTTGGACACCGAGGACGAGCTCAGCGACCTGCAGGCGGAGTCGGTGCCCACGGAAGTACGTGATTGGCTGGCGTGCACCTTCAGCAGGAAGATGGGCGTGGCCAAGCGGCGTCCTGAGGAGAAGCCGAGATTCAGGAGCATCGTCCACGCAGTGCAGGCTGGGATATTTGTGGAGAGGTAAACATTGCTTTTGCCAAGTAACTGAATATTAATCATGATTTTGGCTCCCCATCGTCAGAACAAGAGCACAAAATGAGTACAGGGGACATTATTCCATATGCTGATGTAGCTGTTTTGATATCAAACATGTTGCGTATGTTAGCCTAACAGCTTGAATACATATGCCAACCGACACAAGCTCTGATCAACATGAACATTCACTGAGGACTTTGTCATGGTGCCCCTTTACTAGTTAAATCCCTACAATGCTCTCTGCTTGCCTCCTCTGGTTGCTGCAGTGCCAAACTATAGAGACTCCACCTGGTGGTGCAACCAGGTACTACAGCTAATCTGCAATACATTTTCTGACATGCATACCCTCTGCATATTTATTCAGTTCAATTATTAATTTGATTACCTGTTCTTCATTAACATCCCTAATTGACTTAAAATGCTTATTGACAGCAGACCGTGTAGATAAAATCAGTTTCCTCGGGTTAATCTTATATTCTAATTATAATTATAATCTTGCTCACCCACCCATCTGAGTTGTTGGACATGGAAGTAAAAGCAGATCCCTGTTTATTAAGTGTGAAAACACAATGACATATTTTGTCCCTAAAATAAATAAATGAACGCGACAGATAATCTCAAAATATATTACAACTACTAGAAAGCTGGAAACACCATTGAGATGTGGTACTGAAAATCCCCAAATCTCATTCATTTTAATTTCTCTAAAAGCCTGCAGTTAGGTTTTCATGCAGTGAAAATAAATGCACATGCAAAAAGGAGGCGCTGCCAAAGCTACACTCCCATTCTAACTGGTGCTAACGACCACAGAATATGCCAGGCAGCCGTTAGTCTTTGTAAATCACAGCGTCCAGTGCGTATAAAACTGCAGGCACCTGTTCTGCTTCGGGCTCCATTAGCAGTGAACTGACTGGTGAAACTAACCTACTCATGGGTTAAACTGACCGCACGCCATAAAGCATGGATTAAACACAGTCTCTTCTTGTGTCTTTTCGTGCTCCCAGGTGTTCTGACAGTGAAGTAACCGACACCTTATTATTCAGTTATTATATATTATAGGATCCTATCATGCATTATCAAGTGCTTTACATTTTTAGTACAACATAAAGCATGTTTTACCAACGAAAAGTCCCGCAGGGCAATTCATCAACCCGTATAATGTACACCTTTACGACTGAATCATGTCCCTGGTGGATTTTAATACCTCTAAGAGACTTTATGGCGTGTGGCCAACACAAAAGAAGCCTCGCAAAAACAAACAAGCATAAAGAAAAGGGGGGTTATTATTAAAAATGAAAGGCACAGATGTGAATACAGATAAATCCAGACATTCAGCGCTCACAGTCGTATGTTTCATAAACACACAAACAATTTGAAGATTGTAAATAACCAAGCTTTAGTCTGTAATATGCATAAAGTCTTCCCTACTCGACAACCGTACAGGCCAGTTGTTATTCCACGCTGATAAAACACATGCGTTTCCTGGATTGGTACCTCCACCAGCAGATACATCGCAGATATTGTCAGATTACAGTCGTAGTTGCACTGATTGGTTAAAATAATGGAATGCTCATGGGTACAAACAAGCATGAAACACAACAGAAGAGCGGTGTCTGTTCAAGTCCAGTGTTTGGTTTGGTCGACCCATCCATCCACCCCGACCTCCTCCAGAGACAAGACAGGAACAGAGTGGCTAGCAGCATGCTAAGTGACAGCTGTAAACATACCACATTGGTAGTCCTAAAGTTAGACTCTCATCTCTGGAGCACAAATGAGAACAACGGTATTTATTTGAACTTCAGTTTCTGAGGTGTGTTGTGGTTTTCACAGAACGAAAGCTGTTTTAATAGTACTGCGTGCGTAAAAGCCCAATTGAAATTTAGCACCACCTATAAACTCTGTGCAACACATCAGTTTGATGCTTTGTAATGGAACTACGTTAAACTTCATTGTCCCCATAAACAAGATAACCTCAAAGTCAAATTCTCTCTAAGCTCCATAATTCTCTAAATTCGGCCTGTTTCTAATTGCTGAAGCCACGGTCGCACTGAGAGGACGCAATAACCTGATTTCACAAACAAGCTTAGCGGTCACTTTTTATTGAAGGACGGTCTTGTTTAGCCTGATGTGGCCTCTGCTTCGGTTCATTGTAATGCTGCATACGATCACATTCTAGACAACGGTGTGGTTCCAGTTTCATGTCAGCGGTTTGTGTTTGCAGTTACAACACGAAAGCACAGAAGCCAGCTCCGTAGAGAAATAGTTTTCCCACGCTGATGCAGAGTTCCTGACCTCCAGCCGTCCAGCAGCTCTGGGAGTCACTGCAACACAAACAGTGACTCACGCCCGGCATCTGTGCTCGTTTGTCCTGCAGCTCCAAGGCCCGTTGACACATTTCATTGCGAAGCGACGACCTCCAGCAGCGCTAGACGGCAGCAATCTCTGGAGCGCCCTCTAGAGGCTGTAGCAGTTATTATAGGAGGAAACAAAGAAGTGAGGAGCCGCAAAGCTGGTGTAGGGAGGAGGCTGGGGTGGACGGATGGGTCAACAAAACGCTGGAACTTTCTCTTGTAACTATGACATTTCTATATTTGTGATAATATTTAGCGTGCAGCATTTAGATCTCTTCAGGCTCTTTTTTTGGGGGGGAGGGCACAAATGGTGTTTTTAATTTCCCACTATATATAAAGAACACCCCAAAATCTTAAAGGGAATGAGCTCAACAGGGCGAAGATCGAGGCAGACAAACAATCAGGCGTTCATGTGCAAACAACTGGCGACCATCATTCATTATTTAACTGTTTTATTTTTAATTATTTGTGTATATTTTAAAGTTTATTCCTGAAACATGCCCGCAGAAGATCCTGTTGTTTAAAACATGATATGGAACTCCCTCATTAAACCTCTAAAAACTCACTTCTGTGCATTAAAATTACAAATTCACAAGCTTTTTTTCCTTGAAATGAATTCCTTTCCCGCCTTGAAGTAGCTGAGACATAACTCTACAGAGTTTCTTCATCTAGAATGATCTATGAAGTCCCCATTGCTTTGTCGCTGCAGCTCCGGCACACCAGCTTGCTTACACTCCTACTCGAACACTCTGAAGCTACTCTACGCGACACAATGTCAGGATTTAATATTGGAAATGCTCAGCTGTGGTATTTACACACATTGTATGTCTTCTAACATTAACACAGTGTTTAACCATGTGTTGTAACCATGACGATGAGGGTCCTCCAATCTAAACTAAGTACGTTTTTTAACCCAATATATGATGTTTCCCTAAAACCTAGCCAAGTAGTTTTGTGCATCAACCAAAGCCAACGTTCACCACAGCAGCGCCACATCATTACAACGGTTTTTGTGTATTCTAGTAATTTATTTCTGGTATGTTTTTTTTGCCGCTTGTGGGTGAAAGTCAAAGGTCGGGACGAGCCAAAGCCACGTAGTGTATTTTAGCAACAGAAAGGCGAACCTGTGCCCCTCGAGTCCCGTCAGACGATCGTCTCCAACATGAGTTGCACTTTCAACCGTTGAGTCACTTCGGTTATTTTTATCTCGAGCAGGAATCTGGAGCACCTGCAGACGGCACGGCAAGCAGACATAGGTTTTCTTACAAAATAAACAACCGGAAACATCCGGCCGACTTCGCCGCAGATGTGATTACGGGGGTCCGACGCGAAGTGTAACGACGTTAGCGCGCGGGCGAGCTGCAGATGGAGATCATATAGGGGGAACGACGAGGTCCAACATCATTAGAGTGTAAATGAGTCGCGCTGATAGAACAGTATCACTTCATCTGCTGCGGCTTAATGACGCATGAAATCAAAAAATATCTCCTGCGCCGAGGCAGCGCTCGCTCCGAGTGTTACATGTGTGTGTGTGTGTGTTTATAACGTGGTTACCGTGGCAACAAACAATCCATCCCGGTCGCAAACTGTGGAGGAGGGAGGCCGGAGGGGGGTCCGCGCGAGGAGTGTGCGTTCGCATGCCGCCGTCAGTGTCTAGGAGTGAGATTTGTACGTGATATTTTTATCTGTGTGTGTGTGTGTGTGACAACAGGATGTACAGACGGACGTCCAACATGGCGGGTCTGACCTACCCTCCCACGGCGTTGACAGCTCTCAAGGTAAAAACTGTCGACGCACTCCACTTGGCACAAAGTGACGGCTGATTAGGAGTCGAAAAAGCAATCAAAACCAACCTTTTTCAGTCAGACCTGTGTTCTACCGAAAGAGGAGGCAAATAAAGTAAAGAGTGAAAGTTAAGGATGGAAGTGAGGAGCGAGAAAAGGAAGGAAGTGAGGAGGCAGACAAAGGAAATGTTAGAAGGCAAGTGTGAGGAAAGAAATGGCTAGAAAAGGAAAATAAAGTAGAGAAGAAAAGCAGAGGGGAAAGATGAATGAATGCATGAATAATGCATGAACGAAAAGAGGGATTTTATAAAAGGAAAGAAAAGAGGCTGAAGGTAAAAAATAGATAGGGGGAAAGGAAGAAGGATGCTCTGAAAAGGGAAATGTTGGAGACCAAAAAGGGGGCGAGGCAGGAGGAGGGTAGAGGCGAGGGCAGGGATGGAAATCAAAAACAGAATTAATAAAAAAGAAGACAGTAAAAGTTCAGGAAGGAGCTAAGGAGGTATGAAAGGATGAAAAAGAGACATCAAACATGGAAACTGAAAAAAAAGATCTATGAAGAGAAGCAGTCTGGTGGTGGGGAAGCAGTCGCAAAGGAGGAATTAAAAGGAATAAGGAGGTGTGAAAGGACAGGAGGAGGTGGGAAATATAGTAGAGAAGGAAAGGAAATGTAGGAATGAAAAGAAGGAGCTAGCAAAGAAAAGGAGGAAGCTGAAAAGGGAAAGTAGAGAAGAAAGATTCAGAAAAAGAAATATCGAAGACCAAAATGAGGAGGCAAGTACAATAAAACATGAAAGGAGAATGTTAAAGTTCGGAAAATGAGCGGAGATATGAAAAGAACGGTAATTTGGAGGTAGAGAAAAGGCAGGAAGGTGGAATTAGAAGGAATACTATGGAAGGAAAAAAGCAATGATGAAAGAAAAGAAAAATAGAGAATAAAAGGAAGGAGCGGAGAGGTTTGTATGAAAAGGAGGAGACGTAAAAGCAAAGAAAAGGGGAGGAAATAAGGAGAAGGAAGGGAAGAAGGATGCAGAAGTAGGTGGAGAAATTGAAAATTGAAAAGCAAGTGACAGAACAGGAAGGAGGAGATAAATGAGAGGGGAATGAAAGTTAGAGGAAGGAAAGGGAGAGGTAAATAAGGAATCGACGAGGAAGAAAATGAAAATGTAGATTTATGGTTTGTGTTCTGATGTATGTCCTCGGGTCTTCCTGTGCGAAGGCTGGAAAAAAAAAAATCTAATTACATCTATAAATATTCTGCTTCTCTCATGATAAAAAACACATGAATCATGTTACGACCAACTTCAAACGCAATTATGAGTAATTACAGTCATTAATTTAATTGCCGACTCACCTCCTCCTCCAACGTTGTCATGACGCTGCCCTCTACTGGCGCATGTCGTCATTACACCGAACGAGCAGCTCGATCTCACACATGCCTGCTGTTTTTTTTTATACTTTTACTGTCGCATAAAAATCAATGATCTGTTTCGCAGGAGGTGGATCAGTGGTCCTTTGATGTCTTCTCCTTCCACGAGGGCACCGGAGATCACGCCCTCAAGTTCCTGGTGTACGACCTGCTGACCCGCTATGACCTCATCAACAGGTTCAGGGTACACACGGCTTCATATTGTTAACACCTGTGGGTGGGCGGGGCCTAGTGTCGAGGTTTGGGGGGATTACTATGTGAAAAGGTTGATTATATTTATTTGATTTCCCCCCGAGGAATCCAAAACCATGTATCAAGACTGGACAGCTGGTCTGGCTCTGTCTGCAGGTGGCTAAATCTGCCTGACAGCATCTCTAAAAGTCACTAATTCACAAACTATAACTATATGTATGACAAAAAAAGTACACAAAAGGTATGATTAATAGAGCAATTTCCAAAGAAGTTGCTATCCAATAAAGCAGTCAAGCACCCAACTTGACAGCTTCTCAGAATTATAAGATGTCATAATTTCCACTTGACATCGAGCGTTATTATGAGATAAAATCCCCATAATTTGATCAGTGTACTTTGAAGTTTCGCTCGTATTAATTCATATTCATTTACGGTTTGACTTTGGCTGCACCTTCAGCTGCTTGTTTATGTGCTGATTAATATTCATTCGACAGTCGGAGAGCAGCTGGTGGAAGGACGTTTCGACAAACGGATTTAAAATCACGTCAAAGACAGCTGAGGTCACGATGTAGCAGCTGTATGTAAAAGGTGGACGGAACAATGCTTTAAACATGCATTCTTTCTAGCAGCCAGCAGGGGGCGACTCCTCTGGTTGCATGAATTTAGAAGTCTGTAAGGAAATTACGGTACTTCTCACTTGATTTGATACATCAGTAAACATTTTCTTAATTGGTTTTTGGTCTCAGTCGCTAGTTTCATGTCTCCTTCAGCACTGCATGATGTTTAGTTTGTGAGTCATGGTCTCATTTAGCAGGAAATTAACAATAAAACATGGTGTGATTGATGAGTTGCTACTATATCAGCACGCTTACTGTCCACAAGTTTTCAGTCAGATCCACTTGTAACCAAGAAGGCCACTACCAAAATGCCAAACTCGAGGGTTTAAAACAGTACTGGGTCCATGTGTAGTACTCATTGTACCTGTACTACATACAGTCCTGTGTTCAGATCCCAGTGCAGGCTCTGGTGCAGTTCGTGGAAGCTCTGGAGAACGGCTACAGCAAACACAGGAACCCCTACCACAACCTGATCCACGCCGCCGACGTCACCCAGACCGCCCACTTCCTGATGCTACACACCGGACTGATGGTAACACACATCTGTCTGTCTTTGTGAGGACCTGTATCTGTATTACACATACCTGTTCATGTTTCATCCCAACAACGCTCCTGTTTGTTCCCATCGTCCACCTACCTCATGTACATAAAGCATCAGTAGCTCCGTGTTTATTGGCTAGATTAATGTATTTTGCACTAAAACTCTGGTTTGCTTTTACACATATCTATAATTGTACAAAGTCGTTAAACACTCATTTGTCTTTAGCACCTTGTTGCCTTAATGCACATGGGTTTTATTTTGTGCAAGTACTTTGAGAGCAATGAGGATTCCTTGTACGTCTTCATAAACTTCACCAATAATTCTGATGAAAAATGAAACACAAAACACTGACTTGTTCTTGGAAAAGGGGCTGTTGCAAC
This sequence comes from Stegastes partitus, assembly GCF_000690725.1. Taxonomy (NCBI): domain Eukaryota; kingdom Metazoa; phylum Chordata; class Actinopteri; family Pomacentridae; genus Stegastes; species Stegastes partitus. Next base: position 9,083 of record NW_007579483.1, on the reverse strand, counting down.
CAGGAGAAAGGCAGAACATGCCCGGATGAATCTCTCTCTCTGTCTCAGACAAATACAAGGGCATGTTATTATTATTATGGGAGGAGACACAAAACCCTTTTTATTGGCTCCTTTTTGAGGGATTTGACAAGTTTAACCAGAGAAATTCGTCTGACCAAACTGTGAGTCACTATAAATTGTTGACAAAGTAGTTGCTTCAGACTGCGACAGCTACCAACCTACACAAGTTATTATTTATTTTTAATCCATTTTAAGGACAGTGCTTGCCTCCCTGCATGCAGATGTTCCACCAAGTAATTCACCATTTTGCAGGAACCCTGTTGCAGAGTTCAACTGTGACTGGTTTAAAGAGATCCAAAGCTTCCCTTCTCCTCTGTTGCAATAATGAGTTGCAGTCAGGCCACTGTCTGGCTGTGGAGAACGGTCCAACTATGCAAGACTATCCTAACCCTAAGGGAATGCAACCAGGGGAACAATGGCCTCTTGCCTTACAAGTCGTCCCTTCACCAATTCCAAAACCTAACCCTAACCAAAAAAACACGTCAGAAATCTAACACCCAAGTGGTTTACAAGATGACACTAACCTACAACAACGAGGTGAACGGAGAGCAATGAAAACGTACGATGGCCAGTGCATTGCCTTTACTTCCTACCCCAAGCTGTTTTGTCGTCGGACACGGCAGGGGAAGCTATCGAGACAGATTTGAAAAACTTAAAACCAAGTCTAAACCTTAAAAAGTCTGTCCCAAAGAGAAGACAGACCAAAATGTCCAAAAAGACAGAAGAACTCACACAAACATATGACGAGGTATCACTTTGTCTCTCTCATGCAGCACTGGCTCAGCGAGCTGGAGATCCTCGCCATGGTTTTTGCTGCCGCCATTCACGACTTCGAACACACGGGAACCACCAACAACTTCCACATCCACACCAGGTAACTCACTGAGCAGCACAGTCAGATCACTCCATGTTAGATTCAAATGAAAATAAGCTGTTTGTGTACATTCTCAGTCACATCCAGGTCTTGGTAATCCCATAAGAGCAGCTGGGATTCTCTGTTGATTGGTTTCTTCAGTCCAGGACCACCTGCTGCAGACACGCTTAAGATCAGCCATGTAGAACCTCTTTCAGGGGCTGCTTCTAATTGCTTCAGACCACCAAGATTCAGTATTTTAGCTTAGCGTGTTAGCATGCTAACATGTATTATTAAACAGGCCAAACTGTTCACGTCTTTGGATCCTTTGCATGTTCCTCCGCATCCCGGGTTCATGAACTCTGTCAGCGCTGCGCCGTTTTTTCACACAGTTATTCATCTTTGTAAGATGTCTCGTGTTTAAACATGCATGTGATTGAATAATTTAATTGGATAGTAAGAAGAACTGCCTCGTGTTTGGCAAATTACGTGGCGGTTAATTAGAAGACATCCCGACGTAGCTCATTAAAAATGCATTCAGCTCATAAATCAGGACGTATTTCTGAGCCTCGCATGATAAAACAAGGAAAGAGCTGCTTCTAACAATGTCAGATCAAAGCCAAACTCTTTGGCAGATATGAAGTTAAAGGATCGTCAAAGATATTATAATTTGCGTGAAAGGGAACACGAGTGTCTGCAGCAGGGTTTACAGCCAATATATGTCGACGTCCTGGACTCAAACCCGCCAATCTGAGTTTAATTGTGACGCTTGAAAGAAGTCAGAGGATCTCCAATGTCAGGGGGATTCATTTGGATATTTCAGTGCACTTATAATAAATGCTGAAAAACTGCAATGCAAGTCAAGACAGTCATACCTGGAGTTGCAGGTAAAAATATGATAATAATGGAAAACATTTGACCGACTGTGTAGAGAACTCAGCAAAAGCACATAAATTAATCAACAAGAACACAAACATTTTGGAGCTTCTGCTCGTTTCTGATTGGTCGTCGTGTCCGTCCGTCAGGTCGGAGGTGGCCATCTTGTACAACGACAGGTCGGTGCTGGAGAACCACCACGTCAGCGCCGCCTACAGGCTGATGGCGGAGGAGGACATGAACATCCTGGTCAACCTGAACAAGGACGACTGGAGGTTTGCTCTCTCACACACACACACACACACACACACACACACACACACACACACTTCTTAGTTTTTCTCTGAGGACTTTCAGTGCATTCACTCACAGTCAAATTCCCAATTCTCTCAAAGAGGTTCTTTAAATAGTAATGATGAGCGTGTGATGTTTAAAATACTTCCCGCTGCTCTGATGATATTTTCTGAACCCCTACAGACTCTTCTAACAGAGTTTTGGTGTCTCTCTTTCATCTCTATTTTCAACATCCTGTCTTTTGTCAGTCGCTTGTAAAGAACCCTGAACTTCATTTGATTTGTCTGAAAAATAACAAAAAAATCGCTGTGTGATTGATTGATATCCAGGTGGGTGGTGAGCGGACATCCGTGTTTTGATTCAGAAACAGAAGAATAGAGGAGGAAAAGGTTACACATCTTTTTATAGTTCAGTCAATGGACAATTTTTTTTTACATCCAGGAGGTTAGAAAGGTCTTTGGTGCTTCTGCAAAAAGTCCAAACGACAAAGCCTGTAAACTGAAACCCACGTCTTCACCTTCAGACGGTCTTTTGAAGGTTCTGTCCTGAACTCAGGATCGACTTACTTTTCAAAAATGTCCCTGAAAACATCTAAAATGGAAATTTGTCCTCCACACACACACACACACACACACACACACACACACACACACACACACACACACACACTTTCAGACATTTCTGAACCTTAAACCAAACTTTCATCCCGAACTTTAAGGACTCATTTACCTTTATGTGTCACACACACTGTCACACACACTGATGTTCTCCGAGCTGAGGCCTCCGTCATGGGAACCGATCACCGATGATCATGTCTATTGATTATTGGCAGGGAGCTGAGGTCTCTGGTGATCGAGATGGTGATGTCCACAGACATGTCCTGCCACTTCCAGCAGATCAAGACCATGAGGAACGCTCTGACGCAGACACACAGGTCAGTGCTTCTGCCTTGGTTTCAGCCACGACGTCTGTCAATTCTGTATATTTTTGCTATTGTGGATTAATTACTGGTTATCAACAGACTCGTGAACGAAATGTGCCTGATTTAGAAAGCATAAACTGGTTGTCCACTCATTTTGATAACCTGCTTTTGATTTTATAACAACGTATTATAAGCTATCATGACGTATTTTATCATTATTACTGGATAATAAATTAGCTTATATGTAAGTGTTCTTATTAAAACACCATAAAATTAACTGTAAGTTTCTTGGTTTCACAGTAGACCTTGATTTTGTGTAATTAAAAGAAACATTTTTAATATTATGAAAATGCTTCTCGTTAAAAAAAAGAGAGGAAAATTTGACGAAATTATGAACATATCTTGGACTGACATGTCTTCATCTATAGAGTCGGTTTAGTTTTATCATGACCGAATTGGACTGTGCGGTTATTTTAAAATAACGCTGAACGTTTCTGTTCTAACATTCAGATGAAATCATTACTTCATCACATCCAAAAACATTTCTGCACGGGTAATTAGGTTATTACTTTATGTAAAAGTATGAAAAAATGTGTTCTTACAGACTTGAGGTTAAATTACTGTTCATTTATTTCACTTCTATTGATTTATTTTCACCATCTTCAAACAGTCAAAAAACAGGCTTATTTTATTAGCCTACATGGCTGAGCACAGAGAGGGACATTTCTGTGATCAGTATTGTTCACATATTCTCACTGTTTGAATTTCTTACACACAAATAGTTGTTTTGATGACTTGGCAAACGGGGAAGAGACAAGAAGTCGTGGAAACAAACAAACTAAACGTACATCGCAGAGCTGACACAGTGTGAATTTATTCCAGAACCCACGGCGTGTCTGCAGATTCCTTTTTTGTGTTTCGTGTTTTGTTTTTATTGCATTTTAAACACCTTGTGAAGGAACAGGAGAGCGACGCGCTGCAGAAAAGATGGAGCCGTGTTGATCTTTTGGGCGGTTTTCGTGAGACCCGAGCGAATCCGGCTCGATAAGGATAAGCAGCAGCAGCGCCGCCTCGGATTGACTGCAGCCTGCCGCCGAGATAAAAGGAACCCAAAGACTCGTAGATATGGTGTCACGAACGCTGATGAAAAACCGTTATTGTGCTCAGTTCCGCGGCTCAGACTTGGTGGGAGAAAAGCTCCCCGTAACGTTGGCCTCAGTGTTTGCAGTCCTGAACCCTCTGAACTCTTCCTTTGAGTCACCGCTGTGGGTGTTTCAATAGAGCGGCTTCCAGAGAAAATATGTTTTATGTTTTCTAAAAGTGAGGTCTTAAATTTAATCTCAGAAAGTCTCACTTTTAACACCTGCAACCTACACCTGCGCATCCTTTGAACAACTTTATATTCACCGCCGCAACAAAAAAAAGACTTTTTTACCTTTTTAAACTTGGAAAATCAGATTCCTCCGCAGCGTTGTGCAGATTTGAACTCTGCTTTCTGGCAGAGTGTTGGAGGCTCGTCCATCTGATGGAGACGACAAGTGGGAGTTTGGTGAAATGGCCCAGCATAAGGTCCTGCAGGCTGCTGGACCAGATCGGCCTGTTGGGGCTTTCACAGGAATAGCAGAGTTTAGCTCCCGCTCTCTGTTCGTCTGCGCTGCCGGAGGTGTGGAGGTGCTGTCGATAGGAGGAGGAGGAGGAGGAGGAGGAGGGGAGCTGTCACGCTTCTCAGCTCACGCTTGGATGGGATTTTGGGGAAGACGCTGTCATCAGCCTGTCAACATGCTGGTTCTGCTTGTGTTGCTGCAGCAGCGGGAGGACGACTGTACGCTCTGCACACTAGCATCAAAACGCACAGTAAAAGACACACGTCTGCTCAGGAGGCTGGAGCTGATTCTCCACATCGCCGCCGGGCTGTTTTTAGCTGGTTGAATAAGGAGATGCTCGTTTTTAAATCCGTTATAAGTTCATTTTTGGAGTGGCTTTAATGAAATTGTCGTCTCTCTACAGTATCGACAAAGTGAAGGCTTTGTCTCTGATGCTTCACGCCGCAGACATCAGTCATCCTGCCAAAGCCTGGCCGCTGCACTACCGCTGGACCCACAGTCTGATGGAGGAGTTCTTCAGACAGGTTTGCACTAAATCTGAATCCTAGAAATGAACTCAACTTTTTCACAGAGATGCGAGTCAAGGCCTTTATAATGCAGCACAATGCAAAAGCCATCTTAAGAAAGATCAGCGTCAAACTTCAGAAACTGCACAAGTGAGCGTTCCACTAAACTGTGATTATCCCGTCACAGCAGAGCCTCCTCATGGCAGATCTGTTCATATAGGATTCCACATACTGAGTGTGCACAGGAGAGTGACTCAGCACTAAATCTGCTTTTTCTGAGTTGGTAAATTACCGTCTAGTGCAGGGTTTTCCTGCTCAGAATGAACCTTTTTGGGGTGAATATGCACGACAGTAATCATGATCTGTCAGTGTACCGTGAAGGCAGCGAGTCTGCGTCACCTTGTTTGACAGAAATATGCTTTTTCCTGCTAATTCTGGCAAGTTGATGAACAAAAATGTCTCTCCCAATTAGCACAACAGGCTATAACAATCAACTACGATTTTTATTTTAAGTTCATATCAGTTTGAAACTGGTGATTTAAGTTCGAACATCTTTGAGAGGGGCAACAAAAAACAATCATCTATGCAGAAAAAACCTGCTTAATACACAGTTATTCCTGATTTCATTGTATAATGTTCAATCCAGCAAATAATTTCCACTTGACTGCTGAAAAAAGACACAAAAAAAAACCTGTGAAGTATCTCTGCTGTCCTGCGAGGTGATAAAACAGAGCTGTGACTAATGTGAGTGCAACATGTATAGGCGTCAACACAACAGCTTTATAATTATGCACCATCAGAAGTTGTATCTCTGTTCTGAAATGTCTGAAAGCAGGTGAGATTTATTCACTCTTTAAATATTTCGGTGTCTTTCTATTTAGTTTTTCCAAGAAAATAAACCGTGTTGTACGACTGAGTAGAGCTGCAATGATTTGTTAAATAACTGATTAGCAGTTAAATTTGATATAATACATTTATGAACGAACCAAAATGCATGAAAATTAAGCGCTACTAGAGTCACTGGAAACTCAAGACTGCCGTGATTTAGTATGACATCGTATACTTTTGTTCAGCAGTCTGCTGAGCTGCTCTCCCAGCAGTCTGGACCGCCTCATCTATGTGCCAATGATAGTTATTTTACCAGTAGCTGAGTTTTCAATCAAATTTTCACTTAAATTTAAGAAAATGTACAAAATAAAATGTATACCAATGTCGTATTTTCAGCCACTGTTGTTGCGTCATTCCTTTGTTCGGCCTGCTTCTTCTACATTTTGGATTCATCAGTATTTTTACATACAACGTGCACAAAAACAGAAGGGTGTCAATACAAACGACTGCAGAGTTGAATGAAACAGCATGCTGGTGGCTGTTTGTTTTCCAGGGAGACAAAGAGGTGGAACTCGGCCTTCCTTTCTCACCTCTCTGCGACCGCAAAGCCACCATGATCGCCCAATCACAGATAGGTAAGAACGACCGTCAGCCAATCACAACCAAGTACCGCAGGCAGGTGAGCGGCACCACGAAGTAAAACAGATAAAATGAAAATACATTGTCGAGTTGTTTAACAGCCATTTATCACAGATATCTGTTCAGTTCATCCCTGTGAAGAACATTTCAGATGTCGGCATCGTTATTCTTCCTAAATAATTCAACAACTTGCTAATTTAAACAAGCTAGCAGTTACAAGAATGAAGAAAACCTTGCAAGGACATGTCACACACAAACTTAAATATATGTAAATAGGTGGTGCAACCTGATCCAATCGATGAGTCGTTATGTTTTAGGAAGAAGAGGAACTTGTGTTTATCAACTATATTGCTGCTCTACATTTTCTACTCTCCTCTTTTCCACCTCTTCCTGGTTGCAGGTTTCATAGACTTCATCGTGGAGCCCACCTTCAGCGTTCTGATCGACACAACGGAGAAGGTGATCGGCCCTCTGATAGAAGAGGACCGGAAGGCCCGAGAGACTGGAAACAGGAGGTCCAGGTGGGAACAAGTAGCTCCAGCATAGAGAGAGATGCTGAATCAGTGAATCTCAATTAGTTTCACCACCTTCACGGCTTAACGACAAGCAGCGCCGTCAGCGACGTCTCTGCTCTGCTCTGCTCCAGTCTTACAGGAAGCGGCTCGGTTACCGTGGAGTCGGTGCAGAGACACAGCAGCGGTCGTCACGGCAACAGCGATGATGGACAGACGGACTTCTCTCTGACGGCCATTGACCTGCCGACTCTGAGGCTCCACCTGTCCGGTGTCATCTCCAGCAACAAGGACCGATGGAAAGAGCTTTCTGTGCACGGTATGAGCACACACACACGGCCAAGCGTGCACGTGTTACACTTTTACAACGACGGCAACACTAAGAAGAACGAGTGTTGGACTACTGTGCACAACTATGTGTGGAAAAAGCATGTAAGCCTGAGTTTTAGTGCAAAATTACAGTGAAGCCGGCATTTCCTGCTGATGACAACAGACTGACGACAGCTTAAAATCTTTAGAGTTGGGAAGATGAAACAGCTGTACAGATTGAATTTTATTAGTGAAGTTATCAATTGATCGTCCAAACAGTCGCTAATTGATAACATAACTTGTCTATTGACTGATCTCTGCAGCTCTAAACCTGTATATTCCCGTGTGTGTCCGTCATGATCAGAGCTGGCCGACAAAGAGCAAGAGGAGAAAGAGAGCGCCGAGGGCAACTCTGACATCCAATCACAAGCCTCGCCCGGCCACACTTCTGACCAATCACAGAACTCCGAGGACCCCCCTCCGCCCGACAACGAGGCGCCCGACCGCGCCGATCACCTGACCTGGAACGGTAACGGCGTGATGTTAAAAACACAAACACTCGGTAAATTTTGACTCCGCGTGAGCTCATCTGTCGCTGTGGTGACCGTTGCAGGGGCGGGGCCAGGTGAGGAGAAGGGGGAGGACGACGAAGTGCCTGAAAACGCCTGACGACGCTCTGCGGCAAACTCCCCGACTGTATCTGACTGTGGCGGATCACCACGGCAACAGGCGGCGCGGTGCAGTGACGACGAGAGATGGAACTCTTTAGTTTAAACACAGCAGCTGACTCAGCGGCCCCTCAGCGGCCCCCCAAAGGGCCACCAGACCTTATGTTTACAACTGACCAAGAAAATATCACATTTATCCGATAAACAGCTTCTTAGCAGCTTCATTGTTCATTCTCAGTGGTTTAAAAAAAAAAAAATGTTTAGTGATTTTTATTAGACACTCAGAGGAAAATGTTAACATTTAAATGCGAAGGAAGTGGGGCAGGTGAAAAACCAAAGAGCGGACAGCGGCTGAAATGTTATCAGGGAGGAATGAGTCATGGAGCTGTTAGGAAGCGGTCGAGGAGGTTTTGTTAATGCAGCCGAGCAGAGCTACAGTTGTGTTGTTGTACACGTCCTACAGTTTGTTTGGAGTGGCTGCTCTGCTCTGCGCTCAAGGCTTCAAATCATCAAACATGTTTGTGCTTCAGGCCACGTCCCAATCTGAGACGTCAACACTGCCAAACAAAACTCAACACATCCTACAGGACTTTAGTCAGACCATTCTGCAGTACAGAATCACCCCATTATCATTCTGCCACAATGGGAAAAAAAACCACTTGATACGTCTTTAAACGCAGTTGTTTAAGTAGAACTAAGCCCGGGATGCAGTGATGGTGTCCCCTCAAAAAGTGACTTGTTGTTTAGGTGGGAAATTTGCATGCAGGAGCTTGAGAACTGTCATTAAAGTGGCTAATTCACCGTAAAAACTACCAGGGCAAAACTTAAAATCTTCAGTGCGGAATGGGAGGTTATTGTTGTTTCTCCTGGTGAAGGGGAATTTGATATCAGAAGCCACATGATGGCAGGCCTGTACCCGCAGTCTACATCCGATGAGTCAGGCTAACAGTCTCCCATAGCCAGAGAATGGTCTGGTTGCACATATCATCATTCTGCGACAGGGGGAAAAAAA
>NW_007579482.1:131742-135524 GCF_000690725.1 Stegastes partitus | reverse complement strand
AACATCCTTTTGCAACTGAATCTTTTGCAACTTCCCTTATTGCAAGGCTTGAGCACAAAAATACAGACTTTCACATCTCTGTTTGACAGTAGCCACGATCTCAGCAGCATCCAGTTGCCTCTGGATGAGATGAATGCCAGTGGAGTGTTTTATTTATTTGTACTTTTACAGGGTTATTGATTGTGACATGACTGTATGACAAAAACAATCGTCCATCTCCAGTTACTACAGCATGTTACACATTTTCAAGAACAATTTGATTATATCACGCAACTCATCCATCCATCATCTATACACCTTAATCCTCACTAGGGTCATGGGGGGCTGGAGTCCATCCCAGCTGACTCAGGGTGAAGGCAGGGGACACACAGGACAGGTTGTTATGCAAACATAACCTATAAAAATGTTACATTAAATATGTAAAGCCTTTCAAACCCAGCAGGGTTCAATCCTGTGGATTCCAGCTAGATATACAAATATGAAACCATGCAGAGTGAGTCTATAAAACTAAACATGAGGAGATAAACAGCCGGAGCAGGAGGACTTTCACACTCCTGTTTGACAGTAGACACTATCTCAGCAGCATCCAGTTGCCTCTGGATGAGATGAATGTCAGTAAATTGTTTTATTCAGTTTTACTTTTCTATACTTTCTCACAAGAGGAATGTCTCTGTTTGTTCATGCCCGTGTGTTTGGAAGGTCGAAGGGTAGGTTCAGCCTTCACCTCTGGAGCAGACGGGGTTGAGGGCTTTGCTCAAAGGGCCGAGCAGTGGCAGCTTGGTGGTGCTGGGGCTTTAACCCCTGACCTTCTAACGAGTCCAAAGCCTTCACCATGGAGCCACCACGACCTCAGCATTAGGTATGACTGTCCAGGCCGTTTCCACAGTCGTTCACAGTGGTAGATGAGGAGGTACAGAGCATCTAGAAGGGGCTTCACCAGACTGAGTCCTCCTCTCTGTTCTGCAGAACCTTTGGATGCAGCTTGGCAGAAATAGAAGAAAGAGCTCCTGAACAATTCACCCTGTGTTCTAGCAGTTATTAGAAAAAAGATCTTCTTCAATTTAAAAATACATTTGGCTCCAGACTGAAAAAAAACTGCTGCAGTATCAATATACTTATGTTCACACCGAAGCTCTTTAAATACGAGGCATTGAACTGTAAATACTGCAGTTTTCTGGAGGACCCTAAACTAAAGAAGGCCGTCCGGTTGCTATGTTATCAATCCAGTTCGTCTTTGGGAGGAAAGGCATAGTCAGTTAAGGTTAACTAACTGCCAATCTATGAACAGGAAGGCCTCACATCAACAGTAAGGCTTTTATTAAGTCACCAATTAATTCTATGATTAAAGTCAGCGCCTCACACAAACACACCCTGGCATCTCTCCGCTGCTGCATCCAAACTAAGGGGAAGTGGCAGCACAACAAAGAATCTTCTAAATGCTGGTGGAGCTCCTTTGCCAAGCAGGATGTAGCTCTTATATCGAGGTCTTTCAGTGTGTGTGAGTGTCAGTGTGTACTCCACATGGATGGGCTGCTGCACCTGTGGACCCAGCAGCAACAGCCTCCATGATAATGAAGAGCGGCCTCAGCACTTGGATTACCATTAACTCAGCTTCTATCAGCTCAAGTCTAGTTCTGGCAAATTATTGCTGTTAACGGAAATCTACACACAAGTATTTTATTGTCATAGGATACACTTTACCTTTAAAATAACTGAGAAACTTGGACAAGAGGCTCATTTAATGTTACTAGTCTGAGCCTCCTCTGTCCTCATCCTCCTGCCGGTAAGCTTGAAATAAATCTTGAAGGATGCCTCAATTCCTAAAATGCATCTTGATGTAAGAGGATCAAGGAAAGAGGAGCTATGATTGTTAGGAACACTCTTCTGTTTATCTGACATATAGTGACATATAGTGAGAGAGAGATGATGCAGCTTCGCCACATGTCAGAATTAATTGTGTTAGATGGAAACAACAACTCTGAGGCGAGGATGTCTTACTTTGTTAAATACCTGTTGCCTCGACTACCATCTTGTTTTTTTGTTGTGTTTTTTTAAGTTATTTTTTTGGCCTTTTTGCCTTTATTGTATAGGACAGTCGAGAGAGAGACAGGAAAGTGGGGGAGGAGAATGGGGGAAGGGGTTGCAGCAAAGGGCCATGAGCAGGATTTGCACCCACAGCCGCTGCATCAGAGACTATTGCCCCTGGACATGGGTCACCAGCTCAAGCAGGTGAGCTGAAGCGGCGGCCCAACTACCATCATCTTATGTCTCCTCCTTACTTCCTCCACTTGCATGTCTGACGTGAGAGACTAAAGCCTCGGTCACAGCCGGCCGTATCATGGGCACCTACATCCTGTCTGCATCCAAAATACATGCAAAATGGTTCATGCCACGCAAGTCCGAGGTCGCAGACAGCCCCTAGGCCCATAGGGAGGGTTTTTGACNTCATGAGTTCGGTTGGTTATGTAGCAGCTGGTAGACATTGGAAGGTAACACGACTATAACCAACTTTAATCTCTCTCTTGACAGAAGTGTTAACTGAAAAATATCTGGATATCCTGTGACATCGATTCAATAAACAATTCAATAAACAAAGTCTGAGTAGAGTTTGTTTTTCATCAGGTCACAGCACAGGTTTTCTTTCCACATATATTTTCAGGATTTGAAACATATCCACCATCATTACTCTGAGCTGTGACTGCAGCTTCTTCACACTTACCTGGACGTTTTCCAGAGGAAACGCTGCTCTGCTCTTTGGAAGAGTGAGAAAACATGACGTTGCTCAAGTTTCTCAAGTTTCTCAAGTAAAACCAAGATGCTGTGTGTTCGAACGCTCTCAGATGACTGAAGAGTGTATGCACTGCTGCTGAGGGACTGTGTGTTCTAATGTCTCCAGCCTTTAGAATAGAACACACTGACCGTGACATCACAATGAGGGAATTCTAAACAGCCAAGATTATGCAAATTAGTTCAAATAAATAAATAAATAATTATAATCCAAACAGGAATCATTTATTTTCATACATTGATTGTATGTCCATCTTGTAGAAGAGGTCAGCTGATGAGCTGAAGCCCATGTGGAGCCCATTGTTTGATTTGCATGTTTTATATCAACACTTCATTGGATCATCACACCTCATACCTGCTACTGTTAGAAACAGTGGTTTAAAAACAGAACAACAGATTGCTTTACTAAAAATGAGTTTTAAAATGTATTGTTTATGTGTTTGTGTCTCCATTAATATGTACCTTTAAAAATAAACAACAACAACAACAACAACAACAAAACCCCACATTCCCTGCTACAGTTAATTCTCATTGAATTCCTCGGGGCTGCAGGGTGGTCAGTGGTTAGCACCGTTGCCTCGCAGCTAGAAGGTCGGCGGTTTGCGTCCCGGTGAGGACACCTGGGATCTTTCAGTGTGGAGTCTCCATGTTCTCCCTGTGGCCCATTCACACAGGACATAGGACACATAACTCACCATCAGGTTACAAACATTGTTGTTTTTACCCCGGGGTGGACAGTCTGGCGTTCCCCTGCTCAGTCATCTCCAAAATCATCCTGCTCAGCATTAACCAGCAAAGGCCCTCAGACCTGTCCAACCTGGACGGGGGGCCGACTGAGGAGACAGAAGAGGATGGGATCAGGAACAAGAAGACCCTAGTCCCCCTTGTCCTTTTAGGAATAAACATCCTTTTAAAATGCTCACACATGTAAATATAGACACAATTTTTCACATTTTGTTGTATTTGATTGGTAGCAGATTATGGTGAACGCTTTT
>NW_007579482.1:120350-128167 GCF_000690725.1 Stegastes partitus | reverse complement strand
AAAAGTTCATCAGCAAAGTCGCTGACAACATCGCTGAAGCCCAGATTCCTGGCTCTGTCGTTCTCTGTTGAGACCATTGCCAGCCCACCGAGTCTTTCCTGTCCCACACATATGTTCTGATGAGTTTGAGCATGCTGTGTGGATGGGAGCATTGCCCTGGAGCAACAACATGCCAACTTAACTCTTCCTTTTTTCTTTGATTGCTTCAAACATTTGAGTTTTCGTAGACAGTGACAGAAGGCTTTATAGTTAACGGTTATGCCCCAAAATAACAGCTATGCCGCTTGTTTTCTAGACGAGAACTTTCTGAGGTGCCCTCATATATTGCTCAAGTAAGAGGTAAATTATAACACAATCCATCCCAAAAGCATTTCCCTCTACACCTGGACCTTCACCTGAAGGCTACGGACGTCACGGTACCGGATGGAAGTCATCACCAACATGCTGGCTTTAATCCACCACTTGGAATCTTTTAAGTTCCTCAGCACACGTTTAATTAGGATGTTTCCAATCAATGGAGCACGATCGGCAACATTAATCTGTTGATGACATTCTTTCCTTCTTAACTTATCTGTACTTACATCATTTACACAACCTGTCCTTGAAACAGTTTTGCTCGTCTGTACACAAACACGGAGACGAAGACGTTTGGAAGCTTGCACTTTATTGGAAAAATTAAACAAACAAAAATATAATCTGCAGGGACAATGCAGCAAATATGCTCAGTTAATGGATTCAGGGCCACTTTAATGTCCAGGCGATCTTTCATTCCTGCACCCATCCGTTCCTGTGACTGGCAGAATCAGCTTGTATGTACACAAAGCACCGATCAACAGCGCTCTATTCTCCTGCTCAACTAGGCCTCTCTGCCCCTTCAGCCCTGTTACAGGTCTGACACAAACATACACCCAGTGCCCCCCCCATTGTCCTAAACACCAAAATACTTGCCTATGAATATATGATCTGAACATGAAAGGGCCCCTGTACGTTGAGGTTGGAGAAGGGCAGCCAGGAGCTTTGTTATATGTAAGAATAAATGGCATGCCAAAAGCGTCAAAAGCATAAATGCAGATTCCTTCCTAATGCGATGCTGCCTTGATCACAAAATGTAGTGCGTTTATGAATGTGAAAAATGTTCCCCTCACCACATACATAGAAACCAAGCCCCATCGTTTTGACGGCGCTACTGAATTATTAAGCTCAAACACATCCTCGGTGTGACCTGTGGAGCCACTGATAACTGTACAAGGCATCATGCGAGTACAGAGAATAAAACATGAATTCTCTTTATATTAACTTCTTTCTTAAAAATTATCTCAATCACTCAAAATCTAATTCTACAATCAATCATACTCGTATGTATAAACCTGAAAACCTTCCACAGCGGGGAGGTCAGTGACTTACTTACATTTCCTTTTTTTTTTTTTTTTAATGTAATCCTCTCTGTAAGGAATCATAAATAAATACAAACAATACATAAGGAATGTCTACTGCAAACAATACATCAAAAGAAAAAGGAAAAGTGTGGCATAAACTTGAAACTGGTTTCTCAATCTGAGGATGTTTTAAGAAGGAAATCATGATTGATAATCAGAAGTGACTCTTCCAGCCTCACCTGGAGAAAGAGGAACAAAAAAAAGAAAAAGAAAAGACAATTCAAACATGTGTGACACAAACCAGCTTTGCTTTTGTTTTCCAGGTATTTAAAGCAGTAATGTTAGACAGCTCTGCCTTTGGGTGTCGTGTTTCTCTTAGTCCAGGATACAGTAGGGGGCTGATCTTTGTCCACATGGTTTTAAATGGCACCACACAACTCTTCTTCTTCTCCTTCTATGACTTGGACATGACGAGATGGGCACAATGTCCACTGTGATGCCTCTCTGGGATGGCCAGAGCTGATCCGAGTCACCATGATTTTATTTAACTAGTCCTTTTTTTGGGCCTTTCATTCTCAGAGAGAAATGAGTTCGTTAGAAGCAAACAGCCCGTTTGCTCGGCTAGTCGACCCCCTCAGGTTACATAAACTGCATCTGGAATAGTAGAACAAACAGAGTCAGCTCTTAGTTCTGCAAGAACACAGAGAACAGCTGTAGATCCAGTAAAGAAAGACGAGTATCCAGACCGCTAAAACAAATCTATGGACGTGAATAAAGCAGCTGTAACGCTCAAACAAGGCAAAATAAAGGTGCTGAGTGAAGCTTGCATTGCAAATTGGAGTCCTGTTCACTAGAGACTGGTGTGACTGGTGATTGTACTTCACGTTATTACAGCTACTTAACTTGCATTGCTAATGGACATGTCAAAATGATGCCTTTATGAAACTACAAATGGAACCGTCACATCTCAGCATGACAGAGCAAATATAATTTCAGCCTCCTGCAAAGCAAAGAAAACAAACAAGCAAAAAAACCCACAACTAAATCAATCATCTTACAGGAGACAAGACACGTGTGCAGAGTGAGCAAAGCTGTGGTTTACAGTGTGGCAGCATCTCACAGGAGATGGACTGGCACCGAAAACCATCCACGTCACGGCCAGTTCCACTCAAACAAGCTGGAATTAAACATGCACTTTGTGGACACACTGGGGACCTGAAGCTGCCATTTAGCACACACAGAAGACGAGCTGTACCTAAAGACGCTTTATAAGAAATTCTGCAGAAAGAGCTGTGCAAAGGGGTCCTTCCCTGGTGCTCTGAGGGGGCTGAGACTGGAAGGGCTAGACGCTGTTGGTGACTGAGTCGCAGGAGAGGACAGGAGAGAGGATGAAAGCAGAACAGAGGAGAAACACAGAGCCAGCAATAAAAGACGAACCCCAGAGGGAAACCTGGGCTCCAGGTTCTGATCGGAAAACAAAACTTCTACTGTCATTATGTGCTCTGCTAGTTTTCAGTGATGCACTAAATGATAATACTTGATGTGGACGTCAGAACAGCCTCACAGGCCTCGCATTAGCTCAGAGTGGCTGAGAGGTGAAGGGAGATGAAGCGATACGCTCACTCGTCATCTCATCCAAAAATGTTTCTGCACTCAAAGGTTTAGAAAAATATGTGGCTCTTCAGGGGCCGATCATTTCCACATTTTCTGGGACTGTTTAGTTTTAAGACCTTATTGGTCACAGATACGTGACATATTAATAATGTATTTGACAGCAAACTACCTTGCAGTTGTGAAAATGTGTATTTGGGTCATGTGAATGTAACAAACTCGAGTAATGAGGATCAGAGGTTGATCTGGCTGTTACTGGCAGCAAGTCAGGAAGCCAGGAAATGGTTCAAATCCAACCCTCTGACCATCGATGAGTGGATCAACAACATTCAAGAAATTGACATGATGGAAAAACTCATTTAGTCTCAGAATTCAAAGGGACACGTTTTACAAGCTCTGGACAAAATGGACTGATCATGTGAAGCCCATAAGGTCTGACTTTGTATAATTTTCGTTGTTTCAAGTGGATGGAAACAGATTTTTATTGTAACGGGGCTCTTCCCATGAATGTTATTTTGTTAACAGAATCAAAATGAGAGTTAAAAATAAAAATTACAAAAAAAAACAAAACTAAATTTTTTTAGAAAATATGTTAAATGAAATGAGAGTCAATAATTCTGGCCAGTAGAGTTGCCTCACCAGACAGTTCTGCACAACAGAATAACAGGTGAAGCACTCTGGCCTGTTAGTATTTTATTTAAACCAGTGACAACTTGGATCAAACGAAGGATGTGACTTTGGTTTGAACGTATATATTTGCAAGCAGGGAGGCAAGAAGTGTAATTAAAAAAACAATTCTCAGCAAAACTAGAATTCTTCAGTGTGGTAGGTTGGCTAGTATGGTGGCTGTTGTTGTGCCCCGTCGTGAAGGATATTTTGCAACTTGCCGATAGCGGAAGGAGAAGAGAAAGCCGACGCCCATCCAGTGAGTCAGACGAGTTCACTGAGACAAACAGCTGGATTGATGGAAATATGAGCTTTCAAATAGTGTATTAATGTATTAATCTAAGCAAAGCTACAGTGTCCTCTATGGAACGGTACATATCACTGAAACAATCAGACGAAACTGTGACGAACACTTGTTGCAAAAACAGCAGAAAACTAACCAAATAAAAATCTATTTATGGTCAACAGAAGAATTTTACAAAGTTCACTCGTGACTCGATAATCCGACACTAAATGTAAAACCTTCTTTTATGTCGGATTGTCAAGACGGAGGTCCAGATACAAGGAGGGCTTGATGCTGGAAGCGTAACTTGTTGTTAATATTTATTGTTCATAATAACTAGTGTATTGTTAGAACACTGCACATCGCTGGATTTCATGCCTAAATGATCGGTGTGATTGTGCATGGGACCGTCGGTTGACATCAAAGGTAAGCAAATCTGTGGGATTGTTCAGTCAGATAAACACCGTTATCCTTATTTGTGACATAAAATGTCATATCAGAGTCGGAATCCAAGGCTGTCGGTATGTTAAGGCTGTTTATTATGGTTTTCATTGGTTTTTCCTAAAAACCTGTTAGACAGCAACGTTTTAGATTGTTAAGGGTCTGAGTGTCGAGTCACGATTGTATTCGTAGCGCGCAACAATAGTAATGGAGCATTTCAAGCCAATTTTTGTTATTATCACATAAAAAAAAATCCTCACTTGAAAGATGTTTTCTTAAAAAAAAAAAAACCTTAATCACTTTCATCAAGGAAAACACACTTGGAGGCTGATTTCCAGGTTTGCATGAAAACACGGTGCACAGTGTGAAATACACACACAGATAAGAAAGATTTGTTCAGTAAGCAGAAGCTGGCCTGTGAATGTGATGCTACTTAGCAGCCAAATTGGCAGATTACAGGGAAGAAATGTCGATCAGGTTCTGAGAGTTTCGTCACTGTGCCTAAATGTGGAAGGAATGGAACAGTGTAGAAGTGGCCATCTGTTACCTGTGCACCTGGATTGGGCCCAAAGGGGTTGGCCGGCCGCATCACAGGCTGGGCGTACATCATAGTGGGCTGTGTCATCATCATGGAGCCCATGTGGGGAGGCTGAAGGGGATGAACAGAGCCGACAGACAATGAATGGATGAATTCTAGAGCCTAATCCTCCTTCAAACATATCACTTTGGGCAAAACCTTTCATCTGAATCAGTTTCAGGCTGCCGCTTGCTACAGTTTCCATTTGATATAAACCAAAAAGAAAAAAAGAAAAGAAAGCCTGTAGCAGTGATGGCTGACCATGAAAACTCATCACCCACATGTGGCCCAGCTCAGGTTGTTTTTAGCGGCTACAGGAAAAAAACAAACTAAACTGGACTAAACAGGTGTGCTGAACATAGTTACTGGGATTCAGAACACGTGACTCATCTAGATTTATTCCTTTTAGCATTTCAGATTGAAGCATTAGTACTCATTTTGAATCATATAATAAAAATATAAACTGTGACACACTGATGGATCCATCTGTTGAGTTCTGCTTTCAGGATTGAAGACGTCCCTGCTCATGATGCGAGTTGTTGCCAACCTGTAGAGCAGGGATCTGTGTGTGTGGCAGGATTTCCCTTTCCTTCACACACACTCTACAGCAGGGATCTCCAACTCCCATCCTCGTGAGCTACTGTCCTGCAGGTTTTAGATCAGGGGTGTCCAATCCTGGTCCTCGAGGGCCACAGTCCTGCATGTTTTAGATCAGGGGTGTCCAATCCTGGTCCTCGAGGGCCACAGTCCTGCATGTTTTAGATGTTTCCCTCTTCCAACACAATGATCAGGATCGTTATCAGGCTTCTGCAGAGCTTGATGATGAGCTGATCATTTGAATCAGGTGTGTTAGAAGAAAGAAACATCTAAAACATGCAGGACTGCGGCCCTCGAGGACCAGGATTGGAGACCCCTGTTTTAGACATTTCCGTACACCTGACTCAAATGAATGGCTCATTAACAGACTTGTGTAGAACTTGACAAGAAGCTGTTGGAGATCCATTAATGTGAGTACGGAAACATCTAAAACCTGCAGAACAGTAGCTCACGAGGACCGGAGTCGGAGATCCCTGCTGTAGAGTGTGTGTGTGAAGGAAAGGGAAATCCTGTCACACACACAGTTCTAGCCGACTTACCATTGCATATGCATTCATGCCCGTTGGTGTGGTTGCAGGGAAAGCCATGACAGATGGTGCCTGAGGGTGACACAGAGAAAAAATGATTGCTGCTCTAGAATCAGGGCACAGCAGTACCCATAGTGAACAGTCTTAGATGATCGAATGCAAGTTAAAAATAGTTCATATTTATTGACTAAAATAAACTGTAAAAACCCCATTTAGGAATCCATCATACCAAAGTCTCCAAAAAAAAATAAAAAATCCATTCCGTATCAACATCTCTGTCAAGAAAGTTTTTTTGTTGTTGCCTCTGAAGAGCAGTAACATCATTAAGCTGACCTTGTTCAGACTCACTACGCTTTGATTCTTTTTACTGCTGCCTCTAAAACTCAGCATTATGTGTTCGCATTGCTTTTATACTCAAAAAAGGCACGTGAGCAAGAAAGAAAGAACGAGATGGAAACACGACAGAGTGTGAAAATATCACAGTGGATTCAGTCAATATGAGTGTTTATGAAGAAGGATTGAAGCTGTGTGTGCAGACATTTGATTAGTATCGTTCTAAAAGGTACCAGACGTATTTAAAATTCTGTGTAAAATATTCAAGTGGAAACACGTTGTCTTTGCCATGAGAGTGTGTTAAATGTGACCTAGAAGATGTGTCAAATATTAACAAGAGACTACATTAAAACCAGACTTTAGGGGCATCTCATGTTATCAGAGCTGGATCCATTTTATTAAAAATGTGGAAATGACAGGCCAAGGTAAGGGAAAGCAAAAAGGCAAGTGTGCTGAGTCCTGGAGGTAGACCGACGTTACTGGCAGGTGGGCAGCTCCTTGTAGAAAGAGATTAGAAAGAAGAAAGTAGACACTCTTTGTCTGAGCCCTTCTTGCTTCTCCAACAGCCCC
Organism: Stegastes partitus; assembly: GCF_000690725.1. Lineage (NCBI taxonomy): Eukaryota > Metazoa > Chordata > Actinopteri > Pomacentridae > Stegastes > Stegastes partitus. The sequence continues at coordinate 121,186 of NW_007579482.1, read as the reverse complement.
TGCAGTGATAACAAACCCAGATTTGTCCAACGCACAGCCCTCTTGGGCAGGATACGTTTCATTAACTATTCAGTCATTGGCGAGAAAGGCACAAGTGAGTCAGACATGACGCTGGTGCCAAAATTGCTGCTTTCAATTCAGACTGTGCTTCTTTCATTGCACCGAGAACGCTGCTTCAGAAGCCCCTGCTCTCTGACAATGTTTGGCTTGTTTTAGGGACGTCTCACTCAGCGTTTCTCAGGTCGTCCGTAATGCCATGATTACACTCGTTTTTTGAATCATGTTAAGGATTATCCTTTAATGAGTGATGGACGTTGTACGCATCTGCTTGTTTGTGGATCAGCTTCATTCAGCTGGCCGACTCTTTCTTTCTGGCTCCATCAGACACTCATCAGCTTTTGATCATTATCAGACATCATCAATAATCCATGTGTAATCATGAGCACTGGTTAGACTGGTGGACTGTTGTCAGAGGCTCTTTTGGAAAGGCCTTTGATGTGTTTAAGTTCAAGTAAATGGTAAATGGACTGCACTTACACAACGCTTTTCTACCTTAGCGGCACTCAAAGCGCTTCACAATGTGTTTCTCATTCACACACATTCATACACCAATGGTGACAGAGCATCCGTACAAGCTGCTGCCTGCCATTGGGAGCAACTTGGGGTTCAGCTTTGTGTCGCCGCCCCAACCCTCTGGAACTCCTTACCACCAAACATCTGTGACTGGCTGAACCTGTCCACCTCAAATCCCTCAACACAATATGAAATCATGACTTTTAATATCATAAAGGTCAAAGGTTAAGACCACTGAGACATAATGTTCTGCAAAAACACTT
>NW_007579482.1:114106-119510 GCF_000690725.1 Stegastes partitus | reverse complement strand
ATCACAACTGATGTAACAACATGTTGTAAATCCAGGTGTGAATGAGCCAATGGATCAGAAAGTCTGTATTGAGATAATACCATGTGGGGTACCAGTGTATATTCAGAACATTACATCCCCATACGCTTTTCAAGGATTGAGTGGAATATGAAGAGGAACCGCTGCTGTTAGAAGGTGGCAAAAACATCGTCAATATTCATCAAACTGATTGTTGATTGGTTGGGGGGATGAAAACAGGAAGGTGCAGATAGGTGACAGTCCTACCATGGTTGCTGGGTTCCAGGTGGTAGAAGGAGCAGTTTTGGGTTGCCAGTTGGTTCCACCTGTCAGCTTCTTCTCACCAGGCTGACTCCAGTGAAGATCACTACAGAGATCAAATCACATGTCAACCACATCAGCTACAGCAGGGATCTCCAGCTCAGGTCCTCGTGAGCTACTGTCCTGCAGGTTTTAGATGTTTCCGTACTTCATGACACCTGACTCAAATGAATGGATCATTACCGAACCCTATTTCTTGTGTGTTTATTCTTATTTTTATTCATCTCTTAATATTGTTTTTGTGTGGAACAGGTACACAAAGCATTTCACTGCACGTTGTACTGTGTATGACTGTGTTTGTGACCAATAAAGACCTTGAATCCTTGAAAACCTGCTGGACAGTAGCTCACGAGGACCGGAGTTGGAGAAGATACCTGAGCTACATGAAGTTAAATATTATTTGAGTGCACTTACTTCTTTGCTGTGCCGTTCCCAATTCCCAGATCTAAACAGGACAAAAGCAAAATAAATAAATAAATGAATGCAATGATCACATAATGCAATAAAAACAACACACCCAACGTATGCCTATTATCACCTATTATGTGAAAACTGAGAAAAATAGATGTGATTTTCCCTTGACTCTTTACAACATGCATTTTTTTTGGCTTATTACTCTTCCTTACATGGCACAGTGGGAAGAAAAAAAACAGGAAATGTGGGGACGGATAATGATTAGTGTTAAAACCCTGAAAAAAGATTACTGGAATGGGTGAAGTTAAGACATATAAACACACTTACTGCCAACAAGATTGGCAAGTGAGGAGTCCAGGTCATTGGACACCAGTTTGTGGGGCTGCTGGCCGTTTGGAGTCATGCTCTGATTTGGTGAGGATGCCACTGTAGGTTTGAGGATGCCACCTAAAACATCAAAGAAGGACAGGACGAAGAGAAGGGAAGGGAAGAGTGGGTGAGAGGTTGGGGGGGCACAGAACAGATGAAGATGCAATCGCAATATAACAGATAACAGACAATAACACAGCAACACACAACAATACACAAAATGCACACACAGGTACAGAGAGAGGATGTGAAGTGTAAATGAGGCAGAAAGCAGTGCTAACATCTGATCAAGCCAAGACTGTGTGAGAGCAGTGCGTGTCAGGTCAACTCACCCAGTCATGTATATGCCATGCAAAAAGTCAAGGCCCCCGGGAGAGTGGGTGATCCCAGGACAAGGCAAAGGAGAAAAAAAAAAAGGTGCTGTGAGCTTGTGAGCATCTTAGAACCCAATGAGGGTGTAGTGTTGCAACTCATAGTGTAACGAATAATGTAATGTAATGTAATAAAATCATGAACACATAATGTAAACAGCTTTGCACATAATGCAAGCCATCATGAGCTGTTATTACATTATCAGCTGTTTTTTTTTAAACATTATTAGCTATTATTACATCATTAGCGGTTAATACATCATGAGCTGCTATTACATTATTAGCTGCTATTACATTATTAGCTATTTTTACATTATTAGCTGTTATTACATCAGGAGCCATTCTTACACTATAAGTTGTGACATGTATGAACAAAGTGTAAATGAGATCAAGTGAGGAGGTAAATACAGCATTTAGAAACGTTATTCTTGCCACATTAATAATGACAGATTGGTATTGTTGCCATATAGTAACGTAGAGTAAAAGAGTCACTAAACCAGTCACACTTGAGTATCGCTAGAAAGCTTGTTTTTGTAAAAATTAAGACTAGTTTTCTTTAAATTTCTGGTGTACATTGTTAAATGCAGTGTAGAGGTCAAAACAAGGTGCCAGTGTCTTCCTATTTGTTAAGAAAGACAACAACGTTTATTTAAGGTGATATTTTGGTTTTAAACTGTTACACATAACAGGTAAATATTTTTTAACTCTCCTTATCCTAATCAAAATTATATATATATGTGTGTGTGTGTGCACGTGCAAACATACACAAAGTCACGTTTACACACTGATGGGGCATGAATGGGCGCAGCAATAACCGTCCATATGATCCCCACACACATACAAATAGGATGCAATGAACGTGGATGTGCAACCTGCCTCTCAAGGCTTCAGGTGACACAGTACAATGAAACCTGCTGCTGGCTTCCAAACAGCAACGAGAAGACAAGATGCCCGCGTGAGGACAGTCCCTACCTGTAGAATCCAGGCTGTTGGCGTTGGTGTTGTTGCCAAAGACAGAGTCAAAGTCGATGTTAAGGCCTCGAGAGTTGAGCGGCTGCTGGGAGGTCGGGGAGGCTGTAAACCCTGAGGAGGCAAAAAGAAAACTCAACACAACTCCAGGTGGTAGCAAGCAGGTAGAAGAAGCTACCAAACCCTAGGTGGTTTAGTCTTTAGTCTTTTACAGCCAGTGACACACTCACAGACCACAAGGTTCAAACTGGTAGTACTTTGATGTGCCTCAGTCTACCCACCTCTGAATAGACCAGCTATGACAGGGGGTTCAGACTGGAACTGAGGAGTGGTGTTGTAAGGGTTTGGCCCACAGAAGGAGTCTGACACACAGGAGCAACAGCAGACAAGCAAAGAAACAGAGAGAACACGGGAGGAAAATGATGACAATATGACACCTGAAGAAAACACTGTCAAAAAAAGAAAGCTTAGCAGGGAGGAAGCTAAGAAACTGTGGGAATGGCTTTTTAAACAGAGGAAAAACAAAGATCAGGATTTCCAGAGCAAAAGCAGAGGAAGTCAGCACTTATTACACGGCCAGACTAAATACAGGGTGAACTTTAGGGCAGCACATAACAACAGAACAATGCACGCTGACAACCACAGGCTTGAAGTAAGCAGGGAGGGAAGAAGGCGGCATGTTCAGCAGCAACGCTCTGATTTCTCTACGAGACACCGAGTCGATCCGGCTCTCTCATGACGAATGTAACACAACATCTCACTACTCTCAGGTCAGCAATCTGGCAGCCAGGCAACAATAGTACCTGTGACAAATGTCTCTATGTGTGCAGCGGTATCAGGATTAGACGCCAGAGAAGAGCTTGAGGCAAAAAAAAAACAAACAAAAAAAAGGATTGTAATGATCTGGAGAAAAACAAAATGCTACAAAACGCTGCTGATAAAGACGGTCATTCACACAAAAACTGTTTTGCTCTTTGAAATACAAGCAGAGAGAGAGAAAGCACTTTAGCCAACACTGGATGGAGACAAATATTAGGAATATGGCAGCGGGCCAGGTCTCTGATAGATGTGAGAAAAGTGTCAAGAGACAATTTGTTTTACGTGGAGACAAAATTAAATCTGCACTGTAAAGAAAACGTGAGGATGCAGCAAATCAGCCAACAGCTCATGGCGAGGTGTCTGAGCCTGCTGCTGACGGGTGGACAGCAACGACAACAGGCAGTGTGAGGAAAGGGTTTGAGTTTGGAAGAGATTCCTCCACAGCTTCTCCGTCAGAGGTGCAAGGATCTGAGTGGGCAGGAGAGAAAAGGAACAAAGACAAAAAAAAGAAGAAGGAACAAAGAGACTGTAGTGGAGAGGACAGTGAGAAACGTCAGAGCGAATTTAAAAAGTGCATGAATGACGATGTGAAGAGGAAAAATGTTAGTGTTGCAGGTGGGAAGGATTAAAACTGTTGGACATGAGGTGACAGGCTGATATCATGCACTCTGTTGCTTTGGGGACTCTCGCCTGACGTGTTTATGACAGAAGGGCAAACAGGAATGAGGCAACCACATATAGCAGGACTTACAGATGGGACAAATACGCAGCATTTTAAATTTACAAACAAGCTTTCGAACTTACAGTCGTCCTCAAATGTATTCATACCCTCCCATTAAAGACAGAAAAAAAAACCAGCTGGAACGGAAATATGTTGAAATTGACAAAAGTAATAATAAATACAAATTTAATGACGTTGCTTTATTTAGATTTTTTTTTTAATTATTCTTTTCAACCACAATTCAGAAGCAATGTCTTATTTCACTAAATTATAATTCAGCATTTTTTTGTTTATTATTACTTTTTTCAGTTTCTAGTTATTTGAGTGACTATTGTGAGTTTTTCCTTTTCTTTAATAGAAGGATATTGAATACATGTGAGGATGACCATACACTTTCACAATGCTAATATTCATCAGGCTTGAATTCGTAAAAATCCAACGTATCTTCAGACTTTCCCCGACATAACAAATACGACAAAGTGAACGAGCCTAATCTAAATTTAAAAATCTAAATATATATTAAGTATTTAAATAAAATCTAAATACTTTGAAATCAATACCTTGCATTAATAGTAGTTACAGCTGTTATCTGTGTAACCCATAACTTTTACATACCTTCTGGTGTGATACTGAAGTGAAACGCACATATTAATATGAAGTGATGTGAGAAAGGGTTGCAACTGCAAGCAGGTCATATCTTAGTCAATATTACACTGAAGACGGTTTTTATAGGGAAAAAAAAAACAAAGTCAGTGTCATGTAGAAATGTTCACATACAAATGATGCAGAAGAATAAAATCCCATCATGTAGCTAAAAGTACAGCAATATGACACACTGGCAAAGTATTCTTACATGTCTGTAGCCTAAATATCAGACTTTTCAAATAAAAAGTCCAACAAAAAAATATGCAAATGGAAGCCAGTCGTTGCTTCAGCTTGAGCTCTGGTTAGGAAGTGGAACCACTGAACATGCAACTCAAAACGTGTTGACGCACGGTTACGAATGAAGGTTTGCAGCAGAGGTCTTGAGTTTTTACTGACTCCTACAGTTCTTTATTTACTACGATGGAAGCATTGAAACATGTGCATCTTTGTCCAAAAAAAAAAAGAAGCACTAATTCCACTGGCACCAAACAGCCTCAGAGCATGATACTACCTCCACCATGCTTGATGGTAGGTTTGGTGTTCTTGACATAAGAGGCCCCACCTTCTCTCATCTAAAGATATTTCTGGCCAAACGGCTCGATTTTTGTTTCATCTTACTACAGAACAAAAACTTTTCTTTGTCCATGTGATCGGCAGCAAACTTCGTACAAGCTTTAAGGTATTGCTTTGAGTAGCTTTTGTAAAAGCACTCTTGCGTACTTGGGAAGATGCCGACCCTAGCAGACCCCAGCAGACCCTAGCAGACCCCAGCAGACCC
>NW_007579482.1:66987-113916 GCF_000690725.1 Stegastes partitus | reverse complement strand
TCACATACAAATGATGCAGAAGAATAAAATCCCATCATGTAGCTAAAAGTACAGCAATATGACACACTGGCAAAGTATTCTTACATGTCTGTAGCTTAAATATCAGACTTTTGAGATGCCGACCCTAGCAGACCCCAGCAGACCCCAGCAGACCCCAGCAGACCCTAGCAGACCCTAGCAGACCCTAGCAGACCCTGGTGTACTTGCAGATGTAAAATAAAGCATAAAATCAGTCTTACAGCAAAAAATAAAACATGAGCTACAATTAAAATTTTGAGGCCAACACCTGACCAAAAAAAAAAGGCCTTCGTTGGTTCAGTTCTTGGTTTTTAATTCCCTTTCCTTTCGTTTTTCCGTCCGGTTGCGTTTTTTCGGCCGGAAAGGCCTTGCGGGGGCCGTTTGGGGGGGTTGGGGGGTTCTTGGGGTTTTCCTTCCCTTTTTTCCAGGACTTTTTCCGGGGTTGTTGCGGGGGCGGGCCCTTGACCTTTTTTTCCTTGCCTTTTTTGACTTGTTGCCTTCGGGCAATGTTTTTGGGGTCTTTAAGGAAGAACCTCCAGAATGATCAACAGCTTCATGTCACAAGGTGTCAGAATGCTGAACTGCTGATCCAGACATGCAAACACTTGTTTATTTAAATTGCTTTAAGTTATTGGATGCTGAAGAAACGCTCTCTCATCTAGCCTGTACTACTGTGTATGTACAGCAACATGACAATAAACTTGATTTGATTGTGGAACTTTTGTCTTCCTCTTCCAGCAGTGAGAGCAATTACACAAACAGCTTTCGACAAAGGTGCAAATATTTCTGGAGAATCATACTGCTGTATATGCGTACTGTAGGTGATGTTTAAGGTGTGCGCGCTACTCAGTAAGTCATGTGTATGTGTGTTTGTAAATGTGGCAGCGGTGTGGACTGAAGTGTTGCCAAGAAGAGCAGTGCTCTCACCTCCCCATGTGTTGGTGATGGAGAGAGGCAGTGGCTGCTGGAAAGCCGGCTGCAGGTCCAGCAGGTCGTTGGCTGCTTTGGAGGAGCTGAAGGACACAAGCAGGAGAAAAATGGCATCAAGAATAATTCAGTGACAAAAGCATGTTGTTTTCTGTGTTACAAGGCTGCTGAGGGAGGAAACTTTAGTTTTTTTTAAATATATTTTTTGGGCTGTTGCCTTTATTTTAGAGCAGTAGAGACAGACAGGAAAGGGGGGAGAAGAATGGGGCGAGACCTGCAGCAAAGGGTCGTGAGCGGGAGTCGAACCCACGACCACTACATCGGGGACTGTAGCCCCTGTTCATGGGTCGCCCGCTCAGCTAGATGAGCTACAGGGGAACTTTAGGATGAGTGACACTGTAAATCCCGTCTCATCACCTGTTGGTGAAGCTGGGCGTGGAGAAGAGATTGATGACGGCGGCAGAGTTTATGGTCCCGTCCACGGTGGCGACTGGGGAGGAATCTGTGGTCACAGCAGCAGGATTCTTCTGGAGCTCTTTCAGACGCTGCTCCTACAATAAATAGAAGGCTACTGTTAGCAACATACATTCTAACCTGGATCCAGCCATCCTGGAAGACCTTAGTCCAAATCTTCTCATCAGGTTTTCGTTTTAGAATTTTTCTTTAATTTGGCAGATAGAGAGAGACAGGAAATGTGAAGCGATAGCAGAGGAAAGCCAAACTACATATTATCATTTGATGTTATTGACAAAAAGGGATCCTAATAAAATAAATGGTAACTTCAAGGCTGTCAGTTAATATAACTGGTCACTTTAACCTCGCAACAGATGAAAACATTTTTTCTAAGGGTGACACAGTAAAAACGACATTTTTTTTTAACCATTTCTGCTTTTTCAGCTTCAGAGGTAAAAACTGCTTTGTTTTTGTCTTTTAGATACTTTATTCTGTTTTAATTTTTCCCCAACCACATGAAGAGAGTGCCACAGCCTGCCATTGAAATGCATTTGTGTACAACTGCATTAATGAAAACTAGAGCTCTCCTGAAATATTTGAGAAACCACAAAAACCCCAGGGTGAATACTACAACACAAAGGGTAAGAACTACTGCTTCCTCCTTCAAGAGCTACAGAGTACATGCTGGATGTAGCTGCTTTGGCCTGAAGCCAAAAGACATGAAGGTGACTGGGGGGGAAAAAAACAACAACTTACTTTCAGTGCTTTTAGGCGAGCCTGCTCTTCTTCCAGGGCTGCCTGTTTTTCCCTCTCATCCACTTTTGTGAAAGATATGCCGGTGTTGGCCAGGGAGGAGACAGCGTTGGAAAGGGTGCTAGCCCTGAATCAGAAGGAAGACACAAAAAACGGTGACTTGGAATCAAAAATCTACACACTTCTACAACTGGACTTTGGTCATTCATGCCAATTCACCAGGATTTCCACACTTTTCCCAGTTCATGTCAGTTATTTTTTTAGTGAAAAAATTCATGCAAACTTTTACCTAAACCACAGAAAGACCTGCAAAATCCTACAGTTTTACATTTTGAGTTATGAATATCTGAAAATAGGCCCTCATTGTTACATTTTCTAACTTGATGGAGAAATGTGTGATGTCTGTGAAGATTCTCAGTCATCCAGGTCATGGTTATTCTCATAGTTTAATTAGCAACTGGACTTGCTTGAGTTCCTTGAAGACGTTCCACCTCTCATCCAAGAGGCTTCATCAGTTCTGACTGACTAGTTTGGAGTTCCAGATACTTATCTCCTTAAGGAGTCATTAACACTGAGTTTCGGTTTCAGTTTGGGGTTTGTTGCTCCTCCCCCTCGTTATGTGAGTCGTTAGTGCTCCCCCTGCCACAATGGGGTTCATTAGGGTCTTTTGTGGCTCGGTGTGAATGTGGTTACATCTTCCTGGGGAGAGATCTTAGGACTGAATTGTAAACAGGTGAGAGGTGATGCCTCAGACCTCCACCTCTGTTGAGGGATGGTCTTTCCAGTTTGACATAGATGGTTTATTTCACTCCTCTCTCAAACCATCTGTCCACAAAGGTGTGTCGTGATTTTAACACATTCTGTATTTAATGCCTGCTGTGATGCTTTTGGACAAATATTAGTGCTGAAATGTGGAGAAATCCCAACACATCATGCAGTTCTATGTGCTACAGCTTGTGCGTGTCTATCCGTTGATGTGATGGTTCAGTGCAGACTTGTACCGTGTTGAATAAGACACGGAAACGTCATTCGGTCCAACCTTGAAACACTACCGGCGTGACTTATGGAAATGTGACCAGGGTGCAGTTCAGACATGAAGCGGACACGTTAGCCCAGCGCTAAGCCAGGATGGCATGGAGCCAGATCAGGGAAACAGAGAAGCAGACCTACCTGCTGGCTGCTGTCGAGTCTTTCACTTTCTTTCCTTCTAAAGAGGCCAAATGCTGCTCCAGGGCATCCAACAGGCTGCTGGGGGCCTAGCATGAGAGCCATTGACACACATTAATACAAGACCTTATGAGGAAGTAAAGCACTGAAGCATGCCAAGTTACTGCCAAGACTCCACGAAAGAGAAGTATTCTCAAACACAGAGGTAGAGAGAGAAGATTCAGATACTTACACAAACTGTAAACTGAAAATGGAGAGACAGAAGGGAGGGAAAAATACAGAAAATAAAGGTGCAGTCAAGATATTAGTAAAAAGGTTTAGGAAGGAAGCAGTTTAATTCTGGTTTATCTGCTACGGTTACAGTACATAAGAAAAAGCCTCCAAATCGATGTATACATTTCGTACATAATGCACCACTTCAGCAGGTTGTCTGTGGGATATCCAACACAACAAACCCTTGATTCACACCTTTATTTGCTGTATAACGTGCAAGGTCAGGAGTGAGTGAGCTGGAAGGTGTTTGTTGGTGCAATAGTGGGCACATGCATTGCCTGTTAAAACTTGTTAGGCCTGAAGCTGCAGGGGATGGCAACCCGTAGAAGGACAAGTGAGTTCATATGGTGCAGGTCACAAAACCACTTAGAGTTCATATTATGACTCACTATAGTGAAAGCTTGTAAATATGACTAAAGATATAAAAGCATAAATTAACAACGTATATCAAAAGCTGCATAGATTTAGATGAGGTGCCATCGTTTACAGTCTAAGGGATTAGCTACATTGAGTTTGTTGCTTCAGCTTCTGTGACTGTCCTTTCCAAATGAGTGGGTAGAGCAGTGTCATGGTGCTGCTACATAAACTGAAACATATAATATTATAACTGTGCATTTCACCACCACTGTAGTAGATGCTTCCAATAAGTAGAAGCTATAAAAAGATAAAAGACATCCAAGTACCGGACCAGACCATCATTAGGTACCGATCAATAACTCTATGAATGTAATGTGGGCGTGTGTTAGATCACAAGAATATTTAGACGTAAATTTCTTATACTTATAAACAGTCACCCAAGTCCTTGATGTGTATGTGGGTCATTAGGGTCTGAGCACTAGAGTGCATAGAACCCGACTGGAACTGCTGTCATTAATATTATTTTTTGCATTTTTGAGGGCCTAAACATGCACAAAAACTCACCAAAATCGCCACACACACCAGGACTGGCGAAAAATGTTATATTTTAAAGAAATTGGGCATGCTAATGGCAAAATGGCTCCACAGCGCCCCCTTGAAAATGTCAACGGAGTCCTGTCGGAAGCATGTTTGACCTATGCAATTTGGTGGGCACATGGAGCAGGTTGGAACAAACAAAAACTATCTATCTCCGCCTACAGGGAAGGTCGTACACACCTGAAATTTTTGCCAGCATAAACTACAGGAGGTGGTGATTAAAAGTTATTCAAACACTGAGCAAAAGTGTGACGTCATGGAAATGGCGACCCCCGGAATTTGGCCAAAACGCCATAAAACAAGACGTGCTGTGTAACTGGCCTGTGTGTGCTCTGATCGGGCTAAAACTTTACACATGTAAAGAGCGCATTTCTGCCACGGCCAACATATATGCCACCGCGGCTCACCACTAAGCAGGAAGTGGCGCGTAACTAGGCCGCACGTGCTCCGATCTGCCGGAAACACGACACGCTGGATCAGAGTCCCGCCCGGAGCACGTTTATACTAAACCCTGAAGTGCGCGAAGGCCGACAATCGTATGGTGAGGACCCGTCCATCGCCGCTTGCGGCATTAATTTTGGTTTTATCTCTCAAGGTTGAGCTTGAGACGATAATCTCCTTGAATTTTTTCTTTTTTTTTTACTTTTACTGGCACTTTTTACAACTGGCGGAACTTATGGTGAAACCAATAGAATGTTGTTTGTTGTGTCCAGAATGCTGAGAATTTGGAAAACAACAGCAATATTTTTCTCTTATTGCAAATACAACACAGATGAAATTCAACTCACCTCCAATGCTGGAGTTGGAGCTGGTAGATATCCTAAGGCCTCACGCTGGGTTAATTTCTTGCAATTTGGCCAACTTTGCCTTAAACATACTTTGGTAAGGACTATGGTATTTCACTAGGGGGTAGTCAGCAGATACATCTACTGGTCACTTACATAAGACACTAAGTATCTCTAGAAGCAGGTACTACTACACATTGAGAGCATTTTTCCATGATTCTGTGATAATGGATGACCTGAAAGCACATGTGTGTGTTTTTGGCAATGCATGTTACACTTTATATTCAAACTACATTCTTGATATATTAAGTCCCCAGATGTATTTGTGGACTCTCTCCACTTCTTAGTAAAGCAAAGCCAGCAGAAAGGTGCAGGATGTGAAGTTAAGTCATGTTATTCAAAGTAGCTGTAAAGATGCCAAATGAATATAATTGTGTGTCGACTTACCTGAGACAGATCTGGGATGTCCCCTCGATCAATTCCAACTTGCTGCAGGGAAGGAACACCGAGCATTAAAATTTAAATGGAAACAGCAAGAATGTATATATAATCCTCTCTGCAATGTCTGACCGGCTAACTTTGAGTCCCGACTTACTTCTGCTACTTTGAGGAACTCCGAGATTCTTGTCATTCGCGTAAGAAATTTCTTGTAGATGTCCAGTCCTTCTTTACACTGGATTTTCTTCATGTCAAAGTATTTCTCTGTTAATAAAACAAAAACACAATCATTAATTCACTGAAATCTGTTTTGTGTGGTATTTTGACATGTTTAATACTCAGGACAAAGGCAAGTGAGAACAAACGACATGCACGCTGGTAGGTTTGCTTTAGGTTACAATACCATTCTGTAATTCCATACAAAATGCTACTCTCTGGGATTGCTTGGTAGAACGTGAGCATGGTCCAGCAGCTCTGCCCACACAGCCTCAACTGTCTTAGGAAGTGAGGCCTCAGCTGTAGCCATTCACATAGATTATCAGTGTCTTTTCCAGCAAAGGAAGTGTCCATGTTTTTACACGAGAACATTTGACTGATTGTCTTCTTTCTGATGACCAATAGCTTGCCTTGGGTCAGAGATCATATTCTGTGTTTTAGTGACATAAAATTAGACGGTTAGTATCCCAACATTTGATGAAAGTGTCTACTCTACTGTGATACACAGAAGGGTCCACGTCCTTGTGGAGAAGAAAGGGACGACCATAAATCAGAAGTTCCAATACACACCACAAAGGGACCTTTGCATCGCACTGGAATGTTTGTTGGATGACAGTTTCCAAGCATTATTACTGCTTCACTTTAGCTGCACACAGAACTATAATCTTTTGAGTGATCTCTAAAGTCCTTCCTGTTTCATAGCCTACATTTGAGGCCTACTGCAAATCATGTTTTGTTTATAACAAGGTGAAACCAAAATGGGTCGCCTCAGACTGCAGAAGTGGTGCAGCACATGGTAAATCATGCTAAAACAGGAGAAAGTAAAGCTTGCTGAATATTGATTTTTGTTTGAAGATGAACTTTGTGACACCCTTATCAACTTCATCTTAAAAAAGAAGAACTGAATGTCTGCATTTCCAGGAAGCCAACAGTTCTTTAATTCTTTTGGTATTTCAAGGTCTAAATAATCTGTAAATGAATGGCATCAAACATTCTCTAAGCACTTGCTTTTATAGGATGTCTGCAAAAATGAATTCAGTGTATAGTGCCTGTCCTCTGCCCCACACCATCTGATTTTGCTCCTTTCAATCACAACGCAAAGAAAAGTAAGGAACAGAATACAGCCCGAAATAAAAATACGCAAGGCTATGTTGAAACGGAAGCTTGTTATTACCCAAGAGGTTGATTATGCCCTCATTGTAGGCTGCAAACAGTCGGATTGCATCTTTGAACAGAAGCATGAAGGCCGCGTTGATCACACCATTAGTGAGTTCATTGGCGTTGACCTGGAAGATAGGTGGAGGTGTTGATGAGAACATTTATTTAGATGCCAACAGCAACAGGTAGAACTGAGCACTCACATTGAAATCTAGCAACACATCCATCTGATTCTGGATGATAGGGATGGTTTTAAGGAGTTTCTCTGTGTTCATGGTTCTCATCACTCCATCAGATCTGTGGAAGGAAAAAAAAAAAGATCTCATCTAATACACTTTTGAGTTGAGATAACAACAATGGGAACTGATTGGTTTCATTTGGCTTCATAGATAAATATAACTGCGTGTTGTCTGCATAACAATGGACATTTATGCAGTGCTTCCTGATTATATTGCCTAAGGGGAGCATGTACAAGGTAAATAATATAGGTCCTAACACAGAGCCCTGTGGAACGCCATAACTAACTCTGGTGTGAGTGGAAGAATCATCTTTAACATGAACAAACTGGAATCTATGTGTTAAACATGATTTAAACCAGTTTAGTATGTTTCCTTTAATTCCAATGAAAGCATTACAGGAGTTGGGGTTAGTCTTGTTCTCCTCTGTTGGAGAAGAATAAGCAGTTTCAGGCTAAATGTTATTTTTTTGGAACTTGTGGAACGCCACTGCCTTTCCAGTCTTCATGAAGTCTGCTTTAAGATGCACATTTGTCAGCAATATCATGGAGCTACTCTTTTATACATCATTGCTTTCTTTTTCAGAGGGCCAACCGTGTTTAGTGATGTTTTCCACCTGTATGGGGCTAATGTTGGAGGAGCTGCTTTCCACTGTGTTGGTATTTGACACTGAAGTAAATAACAATGGAATTACGTCCTGGAATCAAGTATACAAATGAGATGAATGTGAACATCCCTCAGCTGGCTGACACTGTTTGAGAAGGACCACCAACACCAGCTGGGTGGTTGTCTTCAAGTCCCTCACCCCCACACACCATCTGATGGTCGACAGCAATGAGGTCAGCACTAAAATAATCTGCTGTGATGGAACTTCTTGGTAAATGTTTCATCATCCATCATTGTACATTCAAATGTTATTAAAATGGTCAAATAAAAGAGGGTTGGGGGGAAAACAGATGTTCAATTTCTATGCCATACGTCAAAATAAGACCTCGGGTGTGATTAAAACAGTGAGCTGGTGAGTCTAAAAACAAACTAAACGCAGTGTTGAGGTTGTCGTTCATACATGGACATTAAAGTCACCCACTGTAATGACTTCATCTGGACTGAAGTCTGATAATTCAGATCAGAACTCAGAGTAGGGGGCCGGCGTGGAAAATTAGCTTTTGAGTCTTGACTGTCAATATTTGAGGATTTTGTTAATGTTGACAGTTGATTCAGATCAGATCAGCTGGTATTGAGGGACCAAATATGGAAACAGGTAGTGCAAGGCTTCAGATCATCATTGCAACAGTACCACTGGAAAACTGATAAAAAAAAACTACAGCTGCGCTGCATCAGATGCTAAATAATCAGTCACATTAGGCCCGCTATGTCCAAGTCCACCACAACGACTGAAAAAAGGAGATACATCAAAAAACAGATTTTGTTTGCAAAACGAAGCTACATCCACACTTTGGAAGTGTTTGCCGTGGAAATGATAAAGTGAAGCAAAAACTAGGAATCTAATTTTACTACATATATCTGAGGTGCTTATCTAACTTTTAACAAAACTGTTAAAAAGTATTTTGTAGGAAACAAAAGTACTGCAATGGTATTTTTCAATACTATTGAGTCCTGTCAGTCTCCTTTCAAAGGGTGTCAAACAAAGCCGGGTTTCTACAACAGGTAATTCAAGCTTTATGGCCGAGGTTTATAATCAACACATTCTGGTCAATTAGAGTGAAAACTAAGAAGTGAAAGTAATCCTTACCCTCGCTTCACTTTAGTGAAGTCAAAAGCAACTTGTCTGTAGGACACGGCCTTCTCGTTCAGGTAGCGGCTATACCGTCTGATGAATGTTGACATATCGTAGCCTGATTTACAAAGAAAAGGAGGTCAAAGTAAATGCCATGTCACACATAAACATGATGGAGAATTTTGTTCTAAGTGAAACTATACCTTGTAGGCCACTTTTGTCCAAGAAATTGCTGAGGTTGAATAGCGTGTTCCTTGAGGCCAGATACTGTATAAATCTCTGAAAGAAAGACAACATATGAGGAACTCTGGATGCCTGCACAAGCACTGTGCACAAGCAAGTGGATGTTTTGAAGCAGCCAGCTATTGTGTAACAGCGTTACTTGTGGGAATGTAACACTAGTGCACAACTTACTACCTCACACCCCATGCAACATCCCATATGTTGTAAACGCACAGGCTTCAGACATCTACAGATACAGCTGTAGGGAAGAAATGTTTGTGAAACCTTTGGAATTTCCAGAAAATCTGAATTAATTACATACATAAAAATGTGGTCTGATCTTATTTAAGGTGAAATTGTGGATAAACACACTCTAAAAACAAACTACCAAACAGGTGTACTTCTTATGTTTTTTTATTGAACATGCAGAGTATTCACTACCAGGGCAGGCTGGAAAGTTCAAGTTCAAAGTTCCAAAGAGCTTTACTGTCATTTCAACCAGATACAGCTGAACAGGACACAGTGAAATGAGACCGTGTTTCCCAGATCCAGAGCTAAGGTGGTAGTGCAAAGAATGGAGTGCAAAAAAGATCAAATACAATCAAATAAAATAAAAATAGAAATATGGAAACAGGTAGTGCAACATAAAGAACAGGTGGTGCAAACATGTACAATATGAACACGAGACAATACAACACGGACAACAACAACACAATGAGGGTAGTGAGTGTGAGTGTGTGTGTGAGTGTGTGTGTTTTTGTTTGTGTGTTAGTCCAGTCCTTGAACGTTTAGCAGTCTTATGGCTTGAGGGATGAAGCTGTTGCAGTCCGGCCTGCATGTTTCTGAACCTCCTGCCAGACAGCAGGAGTGTAAGGAGTTTGTGTGAAGTGTGTGTCGGGTCCTAACAATGCTGGTGGCTTTTCAGGTGCAGCGTGTGGTGTAGATGTCCTTGACGGAGGGGACAGACACTAAGATGATTTTTTTCTGCTATTCTCAATGTCCTCTGGAGGATCTTGCGGTCTGAGACGGTGCAGTTTCCAAACCAGGCAGTGATGCAGCTGCTCAGGATGCTCTCATAGTCCCTCTGTAGAACACTGTCAGTATGGGGGGTGGGAGGTGGGCTTTTCTCAGCCTCCGCAGGAAGTAGAGGCGCTGCTGGGCTTCCTTTGCTATGGAGCTGGTGTTGAGGGACCAAGTGAGGGACTCCACCAGGTGGACACCAAGGAACTTGGTGCTCTGGACGATCTCCACAGAGGAGCCATTGATGGTGAGTGGAGCATGCTCCCTTTGTCTACTGCTGAAGTCCACAACCATCTCTTTAGTCTTGTCCACATTCAGAGACAGCTTGTTGACTCGGCACCAGTCCGTTAGCTGCTGCACCTCCTCTCTGCAGGCTGACTCGTCGTTGTTGCTGATGAGACCCACCACGGTCGTGTCATCAGCGAACATTATGATGGAGTTGGAACTGTGCATCGCTGCACTGTCGTGAGTCAGCAGAGTGAACAGTGCCGGACTGAACACGCAGCCCTGGGAGGTCCCAGTGCTCAGTGTGGTGGTGTTGGAGGTGCTGCTCCTGATCTGGACTGACTGGGGTCTTTCAGTCAGGAAGTCCAGGATCCAGCTGCAGAGGGAGGTGTTCAGGTCCAGCAGGCTCAGCTTTCTGATGAGCTGCTGGGGGATGATTGTGTTGAATGCTGAGCTGAAGTCTATGAACAGCATTCTGAAAAAAGTCAACTCTTGAATTTAGCAAATTGTGGAACATCACATGCAGTGAATGTGCTCAGTGTTTGCGGAAGTAAAGACAGATGGTAACAGAGGAGCGTATGTGCCACTCCGCCGCCGCCGCCATCGATGGTAGAAACAGAACTGTGACCGCTAACTAAACTAGCATCAGCAGCTAAGTACTGCCTGTGCGTTCCGGCCACTTCCACCCCGTCGGAGCGCTCCGATGGGGTGGAAAAAAAGAAAGAAAAAAAAAAACACCTGACTTGAAGTAGCTTTAGGAGAAGTCATTAGTAGACATTCACAAACTTTTTCCAGCCTGGCCTAGAATGACGATGCAGTGTGTTCAATAAAGACATAACAACCATGTGTGTGTTACTAGTTCAGTCAGATCGTATTTGTCTGCAGGTGTGAGATAAAATCATGGCAATTTCAAAGGCTTCACAAACTTTTTCTTGCAGGCTGTTGTACAAAAACTCTTTAAATTCATATTGACATTCCCCAAAAAAAAATCAGCAAAGGCAGAGAACTGTCTGTATGTAGGCGCTGACCTCGTTGCTGTAGACCATCAGATGGTGTGTGGTGGTGAGGGACTTGAAGACAACCACCCAGCTGGTGTTGGTGGTCCTCTCAAACAGTGTGTCAGCCAGCTGAGGGATGTTCACATTCATCTCATTTGTGCACTGAATCAAGTCTGAGGGATGAGAAAGAGAGAGAGAGAGGCAAGGGTGAGGAGGGGGAGCGATGAGCCAGGATTGTATCGGGGTAATTAAAGCTTATCACCTCAGGGGAAGCAATCGAGTTTGCTGTTGAGTGAAAGCACAGATTTTCACCGTACGGCTTCCTTACTGCCTTTCATCTGCTCCTTTTCATAACAACTTGCAATCGATAACTTACCGGAGGGCAGCGAAATGCTGGTGAGTCAGAGTTTAGGTAAACAGGTACTTTCAGGACAAACAAACGGTTGTACAACACTAAGGTATGCTATCGTCATTACCACCACCTCTGATTAGGTGCTTGCTACAGATTTAACAAATAAAACAGTTTAATGGATATAAAGTCCAAATAAATTTTAAAAAATTCAGAGAAGGTGATAAGAGTTAACTTGAGAAAGTAAGATTACGACATATTCACGGCGTTACTGAGGATTTACATTTACTACCCGAGACTTCTGAAGAGTGAGCACGCCTCTGATTAGTGAACTGGCGGGACATACATCCCCACCGCAGAATGCCACAACCATCTGGCCTGAAGTGAAAACAAATGCCTTCTGGTTCTGCTTTCCATCAAAGAGGCCAGACCTTATCAGACCGCCCATATATCTTCACACAGACAGAACCCTCTCTCAGCGCTGTGTGCATTGAACTTCATCTATGGTGTCACTGTTTTTTAATCTTTGCCCCATCCGTAATGAAAACTTCTGCTACAATAGAAGTTTTTACCATTTGGTGCTCTGGATTGGGAAAATTACTTCACTTTGTTCTTAAGTTGTAACACAAGTTGTCACATTCCTAGAGATCCCACTTAACAGAAAATGAATACATAGAACAAGAGACGATGAAGAGTTCAACCAACCACGATGTTCAAATAGCAAACTTTTACTGATGACTTCATGAATTAAGCTGCATTACATTTAGTCATGTTTATTTACATTATGACAAACCAGCTGATGAAATAGCCACAAGAACCTTGAATGTTAACGTTCATTTCTAACTTACCATAAGGTGAGTATCCATACAGCTAAAGTAGCTACAGTTATGTGGCCCACCGCAGTCAGAACAATCACACTACAATAATGTTGATCCATTATGAGTGTGCAATGACAGAATCAGGAAAAACATCATCCCGTGTTCACAAGGAGACATTATGGCACTGACCAACGGCATTTCTCTGGGATCATGTAAATATACGTCTAATCGTATTTAGACCTTTTAATGAGGAAACTCTACATATTATGTATAGATAATGGATGGATGGATTTTCACAAACAGAACAAGATCAGCTAACTCCACAAATGTCCTGCCTGATATTTTACAGTATGCCAAACGAATGTCTTCATTTTGTCCTTTGCAGAAAATCATATGACACAATAACTGTTGACACGGTTCCCAGCTGTTCAATATTCATAGGCATCAGATACTGAAGAGAGTCTTGGCAGATAATGTAAATAAATATTTAAGTGAATTTTTTCTTCTATTAAGTGACGAGTAATCCTCTCCGGGCACTGCCAAGTACTCAAGATGTGAAAGTAAGAGTAACACAGATACGTTCCATTTTATACCCGTGCTGCAAGTTTATATTTTGAATATTTTGGTTTTTTACTGAACACTGAAAATAAATTGGATGTTCAACTTCAAATAGGACACTAAAATGCATCAATAACAATAGTCTGTTCCAACTGCTGTAACACTGAAAACGTCTTTCCAACCACCTCACTCCACAAAGCTGCATCACAGATATCACTGTAAGCCACTGAAACAGCTCGTAGCAGTTAACAGCCAACAGTAACTACAGCAGGCACTGGTGTGGTATGTTTACATGGGTGGTCTATGAATCCTCAATGTTTGTTGGGAGCCACACAAAAGACTTTTTGCTTTTTACATACACAATAGGCCACCCATGTCACAACAAAAGGCTTTTCAGATTTAACTGAAACAACTGCGTGGAATTCAAACTAACCACCAACTTTTTCACTGGTGTTCCTAAAGTCTTGTTTCGCTGAAGGACAGCCCGCAGCACTTACTAATAAAACCTATAAGTTCAAGTACAAGAAATATATGTGACTGAAGCCACTCACAACTTAACAACTCATCACATCCAGAACAAACTGAAGTGAATGATGCAACAGGAAAAGTCTTACATACAGACAACGTTATACTGATGTATACAATTCATCCAAAATTAATTTCTAGTCTCTTGTCCTTCCCTGTAAGCGAGAGAGCCACTGCTGCTGCAAGTGTTGATTCTCACATGTTTAGTACACCAGAGCCTGAACAGCAAATACGTAAGCATTCTACTAAAAGTGTTTATACTGTCGTGCCAAGCCTGTCTTTAAAAAGTCCTTAAACTGCCAATGCACAGATGATAAACCTATCTGTAACTAATAACCTATCCTTTGGAGCTGCTCTTCCTTTCCTGTAGTTGCTAGTGTGATTGTTTTTTGTTTTAAAATGGTTTTATGTGTTGGGTAAGCAGGTTTCAAATAACTGACAATATTTGTTCAAGGCTCAGAGCTTCAGGCTTCTGTACAAGAACCAGAAAAATGGTGCTGTGGTGAAGATTTAAAAAGCACTATCCAAATGTTTATCAATGTGTAACAGAAAGAAATATCCTGAAATACAAACAATTAGTTAAGCCTGTTGGGCTACAAAGAAGAGTTCATGACTTGAGTTCAGTTATTTTTGCTGTGGACAACGACAGTGAAGAGACTGCTGCTTAAATCTGAAACCAAACAATCTGTCATACGTGTAAAACCAGAGCGGAGGGTTCGGCTGTCCGTGTGCCAGTGGAGGAGTTCACTCTGGTCGAGGGGAGCCAGGTTACGGAGAGCTTCGTAGGTGATCAGGAGGATTTTGAAGTGGATTCGATGGGGGATGTGATCACGGGTGAGGGAGTGGGTGAGCAGGCGGGCAGCCGAATTTTGGATGTACTGAAGTTTCTTGAGGGATTTGGATGATGTACCGTGAAGAAGACTGCTGCAGCTTGGATGAGAGTTTCTGTAGCTGAATAGGGGCGGGATGGCGGCGGGCAATTTTTCTGAGGTGGAAGAAGGCTGTTTAAGTGATGTGCCTAGATGTCTGATGTGAGGGGAAGCGAGCACAGTGGAGCTGTCAATGGTGAGAGAAAAGCTGTGGGTGGATTTGTTGAGGGCTTTCGGACCCATTCTGATGATTTCTGATTTGTTACAGTTCACTTTGAGTACGTTTGTTTGCAGCCATGACTTTACTTCTGTGATGCAGTTGGTGAGTGTCGAATGAGTGACAGTGGGGACTGTTCTGGTGGAGACATAGAGCTGGATGTCATCAGCAAAACAGTGAAAGTGGATAAGTGGCCAAGGCGGAGCATGTAGAGGATGAAGAGGAGGGGGCCGAGAACTGAAAAAAAAAAAAAACTTAATTCTTGCAACATTAACAAAACTTCTGTCAAATACATTTGCAGTATCTGAACAAAACTCCTGAAATGCAGCGTGCCAGATAAGACAACAACATACTATTGTTGCCCTTTCGCACATTATGAAATGTTAATTAATGCATTATAACAAGGAGCTTTAGAGCCCACACACAGTCTGTGGGCTGCTGCGCTGTCCTGCACTGATTCTGAATAGCCAGCATGTGTCTGTAGTTCTAAATGTTTCACTCTAGTCCACCAACTACAAACATGTCTGAGTAGAAACACATTGTAAAGTGCTTTGAGTACCACTAAGGTAGGAAAGTGCTGCATAAGAACACACATTTATTGCAAGCATGTGACTGAGACTTGCTTGATCCTCCCCACAGACTCACAAGTGCTTAAGACTGTGAAGGAACAGTGGTTGAGAACTCCTCCCCTTTGCATATATGAGTACTGACATCCCATCAAATGACTGATTGACCAAAATACTGTTGAACACTGACAGCTTCTGTTTATCCAATATGTTGGACCCTGGAGGTCCCCACAGCTGGATAGAGAAATGAAGAATTCCCTCAGTCACAGCAAAGTGAAAATAATTACTTGTCCAACATGCCAAAAAGCAGTTCTCCACTGGCTCTACAACAAGCCTGAGTATTTCTTTCACTACTGTCACAAGGCCAGAGACTTGGTGTCAAAACAGACGGATCACAGAAGTTATCAGCCACTGTCCCAAATCCAAAGTACCAAAAGTCAACTTGATGAGAGAGCAAATGTTGAGCAACTGCAAGTACATCGGGAGGATTGAGCAAGTGCTTGTTACAGTCCTGTGCCACATTTGTGCACATGGAGCAGAAATGCAAGCATGTTTTTTTTCTGCCCGCACATCCTGTTCTGTCGGCTCGTATCATGTGCACGTGTCTGGGTTTCATGTGCATGGATGCTGAGACTAAAACAACAGAAGTTCACACAGAACAATATATGTGGAAGAACCTAGTTGTAAGATGCACGTTTCTCAGATTACGTGTCCATGGAGGATTTCCTAAAAGGGTAGCATGAAAAGATGGAAGGTCGCATGGAGCTGATACAGAGAAATGATGAGTCAACTCTTTTGCAAAGAGGAAGTAGGACAAAGCTGCTACTGCGCAACGGATTTACAAAAATCATGGGGAAATTTAACACATACTGGAAAAAAAAACACATTTTTGTTTCAGCTACACTTTTATTGTGCATGCTGCAGGTGACAAGCTGTAAGGAATTTGGCTTAGATCGTAGAGTAGGAGACTTCTAAGTAATTCAGCTATGGCAGCAGATTTTTCTATAAAGTGGCACGATGAAGAAAGACATTGCTGCCTCGCATGAATCAACAGCAAAAACAAAAGCGGTGAGACGTTTCTTTCCCAACGCCTATGTCATCATATAGTTACTCTCTTCTATCAAGAACATTACTAATAACCACATGATGTAAACGATCATGAAAACCACAGGATGGTCAGAAATCAAAAAAGGTCTTGCAAGGTGTTGGGTGTTCATGTCAGACCAGCTTTAATGCACCTTGGCATTGATTTTTTAAGTCTCTGAGACCCTAATGGAGGGATGTAGAAACATTCTTCCACCTTTTTTGATGATAACGGTGGAGGGCACTACCACATTGGCCCAAAGCCTCCCAGCATTTAACTGGTTTGAGCACTAGCAATGGTGAAGACCAAAGCATCTGACTCACATCATTGTCATATCAAACCATTCAGTGACCCGTCAAGCATGAAAGATGGGGACACCATCATGCTGGAAGAGAACGCTCCCATCAGCATAAAAATGGTTCTTTAAAGATGATCACTCAAAAACAACCTCGGATCTACTTGATCCCATGAATATTTAGTACAAATGAGCACAAACCTGCTAGAAACTGCTGCCCACAACATAACAGAGCAACTACATCCCTTCACTGTCGAGTTCAAGGGTTCAGGTTTTTCCATAAATTTGTGTTCGTGTAGAAGATTCGCTTATATATTACATATTATATATACCATATTTGAAATTAAAAACCTATTTATTTATATGAAATAAAAGTGTAACTACTAAAATAAAAGTTTCATTAAACGGAAACCGCCTTCATCCTAATCAGCTGGGATAGGCTCCATCCCACCGCGACCCTACAGAGGATAAAGCCGTGTATAGATAATGGACGGATGGATAAACAGAACCCACAACACATCCAGCAGCAATGCTTTTTTTGTGGTCTAGTTTGCAGCACACAAAGTATCACAGAGATGTTTAATTCGTGATTTGTAGTACAAACTGCTGCTTTTTGACATGCTAGTCAGCACTTTAATTCAAGCCTTAATTTCTTCTAGTTTTGCTCATTGTGCTCTTTTCCTTGAATAACGGCAAAGCAGTTCTCACATCTTGTGGAACTTTGAGATAGCATTAGAACATGTTTAGGTTGGTAACGACATTCCAGTGGCCAAATTCGGCCGCTGGAATCTTGCGTGCTTGTAATTAGCAGCATAATTACCAGGAAACCCATTACACGTATCTGAGCCAATCTCACATTTGATCAGTTCAGATCCCCCGTGCTCTGGGAAAGGGCAGGATTATGTAATCATTTCCTGTTGGCTGTTTACCCTTAGCGATCCAAAGCTTTCTGTAGGAACTAGAGAAACACTTCCTGCTTCAGGAAATGTCTATCCCCTCACAATCCAGTTAGTCTGAACATGATGTGAGCAAAGGCACACATGGCGCGGCTCAAACTACATCCATACCGGTCAGAGCTAGCGGGAATCCGTCTTAAAGCGTGACAGGCTAGGGGTTCAAGTATTTGCAGGAAATATTTTGACGGAGCAATATGTGTCCAGACAAATCCTGATAAATCAAAAGGTTTGAGTGGCATCTTCAAAGCATCAGGTGACAGATAGGTGTGTGTTCTCCACTACATGCTGTGAGCTCTGGTGGCCTGTCAGAGCAACTGCATCATGGCAGGTTGTTTGAGGTGTGTGTGGGATCTCGTGCAGCCTGTCACTTTATCCCACTGCAGTCAGTGTGAGTTCTGAGTAGCGTTACACTTAACAGAGCCTCTGCAGTCGCAGCTCCAAGGCTCTGGAATTCTTAGAGAAGCATCATCACTGTTCATTTCTAAAAGCTGTCTGAAAACTCATTTTATGCCCTGGCCTTCGACCCGGCATGAGACTCCTGTTTTATTGTTTTTACTGTTCTTATTGTGCCTTAATGATTTTATTATAATTTTATTGCATTTTGCATTTTAGATGTTTTAAAAATGGTTTTATATTTCGTGTTCAGCACTTTGTTTCGACTTTTGTTGCGTTAAAGTGTTTTATAAATAAAGTTGAGTTAACAGAAGTCATTATGCCTCAGATGAAGCAGACAGACACAGCTGAGGTCCCTCCTACCGCCATCACTGCTGTTGTGAAGCCAAGATGTCGTAACATCAGTGAGATCAAGAAAATAAAACACTTACTGCAAAGCACTTCTTTCACTATTTTGTTATCTAATGACTCCTCCAACATTAAATATTGAGAAGAGCACCCTTCCTCCACTAATTCAATACGCGTTCATGCTGCACCAGCAGATGCAAGTCGTACTGGCAGGGCAATAAAACTTATGAAAGTGTTGAACAATCTAGACTCTCAGATTGCGATCCACTTCAATACAAGGCCTGAATTACTCCACAACATAAATTCCTGTTTGAGTAAAACTTACAGCGGTAACATATTCAGAAAATGTAATTTCATAAGGTCTTTAAATCATCTGCTCTAAACATTTTATTGTCTGCTTTATTGTCTCATCCTCACGAGGGTTGTGGGGGGCTGGAGTCTATCCCAGCTGACTTAGGGTGAAGGTCACCAGTCTATCACAGGGCTACACTTAGAGACAGACAACCAAGCACACTCACATTCACACCTACGGACAATTTAGAATCACCAATTAACCTCAGCGTGTTTTTGGACTGGGTGGGAGGAAGCCAGAGAACCTGAAGAGAACCCACGCTGTACGGGGAGAACATGGAGACTCCACGCAGAAAGATCCTGGGTGTCCTCACCAGGACGTGAACCGGTGCTAACCACCGAGCCACCTTGCAGCCCCATTTTATCGTCTCATTTATAGTAAATTATCTGCACATTTACTTGAATGTCTTTTAGAAACCAACGTGACATCCACAACTTCAGCAAGTCAGCAAACCCAAGTTCCCATGTCACGTGCTTCTAAAGAGAAACAGCGTCTGACCACAGCTAGCCATGTCAACGTGCACCACTGGCCATGCGAGTGCTGAGAGTTATTTGATACAGAACCAGAGGAAAACGGAACCACAATCCAGTCATCAAAACACGCGAGGCATGAATAAGATCTTGCAATGCTCCAGAGCTTTACTTCATATGGATTTGCATGTATGCCAGGGGTGTGGGTGAGACTGTCACTCAATGGACAACAAGCAACTGGATGGGCTCAAGGTGAGAAGCAGGAAGCTTTCTCCACTCATTCTCCTCCCAGGTCTCTTTCCTACAATATGTTCAGTCAGTCACCATACACAGTCTTTTGCAACACACGACACAAAAACAGCTCAGCTTAGGTTTGAAACTTTGCCCTCTGTTTAAATAGTATTCTTAATCATTAACGTCCTCATGGTGGAAACATACCAGCTAAACAGACCAGCGCATCTCAAAAAATGAAACGTCTCTAAAAAGTTCTATATTTTCCTCAGTTACTTACCAAAGTAAAAAATAAATATATATATCTTCTAGTTTTGCATATTTCTCACACCTTAATGTTACAGATCATTAAAGTAATATTTATATTTATTTAATATTAGACAGAGATAGCCTACAAATCACAAAATGCAGTTTTTATAACGACAATGTATTAAAGATTTATTGAAAAGCTACAAACTGCCTCTTCAATGACCAAACTCCATTTTACCTTAAAGATCTTATTGTGCCGTATCATATTCGGAGATCAAAACTGATATCTCGATTCCAGCACAGCGGAAGAATAGTCGGCTGTTCGGTTATTCGGGTCCAACCCTAATAGTGATGGTACCAGACATGTCTTAATAAAGTACACCAAAGTTATAAAAGTACTGTTTTCCAACACTGTGGTGCTGCTGGTGGGACACAATTGTACTGGATTAGCACGCGACAGTTTGTGCAAAACGTCCGTGTGTCCCAAGAATCATTCCAATACATCAGCGATCAGAACAGAGACGTCCTGGTGAAAAACGACACAAATCACCACCTGTGCGTTGCATTCATCAGTCTCGTTGGTCATGATAACCCCGCCCCCAGCCCCTGACGTACTCGGTGCTTAGCTCTGGCCCAGCAAAGTGTTGGTGGTGCTAAGTCGGGCACTAGCACGGAACTAGCACTGGAACCACTTTGGTGGAAAAGGGGTAATAATGGCACATACAAAAAGAAAAAACTGAATTGCTGCCTGCTGCTTAACAGAAACTCTCAGTGGAGGAAATACCTCCACTAGGGACCTACAAAGTCCACATATCCAGCAGTTTGTAGTTTCATACACACTACTGGGGCGTACATTGCAGTAAACACACTGGTGCAAATTTTCCCAGAAGTCATTTCACATTTTAAACAAGCACCCATTACTTTTCCCTACTTGCTAACTGCAGAGTCTCTTTAAAGTGATGTGGCTGAGTGTATCTAACATGTCAGTGTCACAGAATGTGAACTGTAGCTCAGCAAACTCATTTTAGATGGTACAGACGGTCATATCTCACCTTAATCCAGCGAGACATATCGGAGCACTATCTGGCTGGTCAGGAAACACAAGTGCCCCCTTCAGCCCTCTTTACATACCTCAAACCTAAAGTGAGATTCCTGGTAGCCGGAGGGTTTCCAGATCACTTCCACAACAAGAGGCTTCAGTTTAGCAAATCAACAGAACATACGCATGACCTGGTTGTACGGAATCAGGAAGGTCACTGGGACTGTATACTGCACACTAGGATGTGACTGTTTATCAGCCGATTATTGAGGTCATTATGGGCCATTTTTCAGATTACTGGTATCGTAATTACTATTGACCAATTATCGCTTTGGCTGTGATGCAGCCGGCTCTCTCTCTCAGTCAGTCTGTGGTCTGAAGCAAAGTTGCGCCCAAAGTGCTATCTGATTGGCTGTTACACGGCATGAGTAACAGCAAATCACTGAAAGCCACTGATTACAGACTGGGATTGACAAGCACTATGACAGATTGTGAATGCTCCGGTGAATTAGCGGAGCAGTGTGTGAAAGGTGAGGCAGCAGATGTTGCTGAAGCTGCAAAAAAACCCACAATCTTCAACAAGCATGCCCAGCTTCACTGCTACACGGAAAATGCCACAATTATTCACATTTTGGTATCAGTACAGCTGGAACGTGGTTTACAAATGGTGCTAGGCGACTGATACCACTGAGAGGTCTGCTGTGGCTTTTAGCCGATGGCTAACTGCATCTGGAGAACTGAAACATTTATCGAAAGTCACATGAACTTTTACAGTCGGCTCCAAATGACTGATAGATCTCTAAAAGAGACACAACCTGCAAAAATAAACAAGAAGCACAACCATAACCGCAAATCAGGACATTGGCTGCTTTCACAGTAACAAAGGCTGCACTGACGGCCAGGATCTAAGTGAAGAGGCAGATACAGATTACCCTGAAACAGTGTCTGGAAAACAATAAGACGGCAGGCTTTAAGATATGGACCTTAGTGGGCTATGAAAGTGTTGGGACACAGATTAACAAAACAGAGAAAACAGCAGATGGAACTGTAGGAGACAAACTGAGCAACCATCTTAAAGTAAACAGGATTTCTGTTTTACATATGAGGTGTGTCAGAAAAGTTCCAGGACTGGTGTCACAAAAGACATATTTCAAACCCAAACTACAAACTAGGAGTTTCCCCCTTCAGACCATCAACCAGCACGAAGGAAGAATCCTTCCAGGAGTGCATGGCAGCAGAGAAGCCTGGGAAAGTGTGTTATACTCCATGGGGATTACTTGGAAGGGGAAAACTTATAGTTTGGATTTGAAATATATCTTTTGTGACACCAGTCCTGAAACTTTTCTGACACACCTCGTATTCAGTTATAGTAATCATGAAAAATAAAGTAACCAAATGAATGAATGAATGAAAGGTTCCCTGCCATCAAATCCTGCCAATTTATAACATTCAGTGTATCCTGGTTCCAAATATCGGTTATATACCTTTCTTGATTTCAACTAATCAATAGACATCGGCCCTGAAAAAAACATATCGGTCAACCCCTACTGCGTACTCCATCAGTTTAAGGATGCGGTTATATGAAACCCAAACTCTCCAGCACTAAACATGCCGCTTCTTGCTCAATCTAGGCTTAAAATAGGAGGTAAATGAACATGGATTCCACACCACACGACCTGCAATACGCACTGCTATCTGTTGCTAAGCCAGTTAATTCAACAGAACACAGCAGGGTGACGTAACACATGCAATCTACTCACCAGTTTCTTATAAATACTAATTAAACAGGACTTTTGCTGTTGATCATGCTATCAATCAAACTACAAATATCTGACATGAGAATACGTCAGCAATATAGTTTCTATTCAAAATTAAACTGCAATGACCACAGTCAGTGTATTGTATGTTTGCAGTTTGTCGATCAAAGTTCTACCAAGTTCTAGTGCTAGGAGTTTCTTCTTTCATTTACAAGACCAAAACCTAAGATGGTCTACCCCTGATGACAAACACCTCAGTGGAAAATGATTCTACCCAGGAATTCAGCTTGATGTCTTCTCTGAATCCAAATGCCAACAGCAACCCTTCGTCCGTGCATGTTTTCATGTCGCGTGTGCACGGAGAGGAGGTGCTATCTACATACGGGTCCACTGTGCTGACTGTATATAACGATGTGTTGGAATCAGCCACAGGTTTCCTTAAGAGTGATTTTATACGGCGGTTCTGACAATTGCCATCTTGGTAGTAATGAACTCCTCCTAACGCTCAACAAATGAACAGAGATGAAGTGTGAGCAGAGCTGAGGTGGGCCAGATAAATGTCTACGGGGTACGCTTAACTTTTTAAGCAGTTAACATAGAAACTCAACCCCGGTACAGTTGTCATGAAGAAGGAAAAGATCTATTGAGACCACAGACGTTTTTTTTCCCCAGGTGGTCAACATGTTAATTTTTACTATAGATTTGGCCATTTTAACGTTGGGGTCTGCAGGCGTCCACAGCCTCATTTGACCAGTCAAGGAACTGCATTTTTTATTTTTTGGCATTTTCTAGTTGGCTTCAGTTTCAGGCCTGGAGGTCACTGCTTGGTGTGTTTTCGATGTGTGTGTGAGACAGAGCACAAGAGCCACAGAATACAAATTTGAACAGCAATAAGTGGTGAACAGATTAAACCACTACACATGAATCAGTTCATGAGAAGCGCTGGTGTCTGGGACTGTTTCACCAGCACATAGCTGCCACCACTGTTTTATTAGGACTTTTTACTGACATATCCCATTTCCCCTGGGATTAATTTAGTGTCTATCTATCTATCTATCTATCTATCTATCTATCTATGTATCTATCTATCTATCTATCATTGTGGACTACTGTGTCAATGCTGCTGCACCTGCGGATAGAAAAAATGTCTACAAACCAGCACAGCTTCCTGCTCGGGTTAAACTGTTGACTCTAATGTCAGAATAAACGCCCAGACACTGTGGTTAATCATTTCAAAGGTAAATGCTAAAACCTCCACATTACCCTGTTAGCATCAAGAGGCTGCTAACACGGAGCTAACAGCGGTCCAGTGATGGGAACGTTTGACGAACCGAGATGAAATGGACGGTTTGTGTTGAGCAGGACACCAGTCCAACTTAACGGTACATTTAACGCCATGTGCAGGCCTCAGAGCCGCAGACAGCATTCACAGTGTGACTTTAACTGAAATAAGGGAAGACTACACCACTAACCAGCACAGAGGAAGAGGCTACTTACAGTCCAAATGCTTCTTTTTCGGCCCCATGACTTCATGCGTGGTCGCTTTGCACACAGTTTTGGAGATCGCCGAGCCGGTGACACTGTGCTGAGCAGCAGTTATCCTGTCAGTAATGCTCTGTCCAGACATGGTGTATCGGATTAAATTAGCTGTCACCGCAACAGAAAGGTTTCCAAATCCAGCAGATCGTCTGGCTTTATGAAGACGGCGTCGGTCCTCCAAAGGTCTGTGCCACCTGACAGCACCGGAGACAGACAGACAGAAACAATGAGAACACGGCAGTAGCTCGGCTAGCTAGCTAGCTAGCTGAGGGACCCAGACGACCGCTAGCTTTGGACACTGAGCGACATTTATCTTTAGATGCTGTGTGATACCGACCCAGTGGTTCACTCGATCCTCACGTCCACCGTCTCTTCTCTTCCCGTAGTCTCTCACATACCGCTGCTGAGCGGACAAAATAAAAATGGAACATACTTCCGGATGTATCTTTCAGAATAAAAGCAATATTCAGTATGGCGATGAACTACCGCCAGAATTTACCATCTCCAGCGTCATTTGCATCATTGGCTGAGCAAATTTTAACTGTTCCCTGCCAAATATCACACCCAAAGTTTAGTTAGTGGTTGGGAACAGGTTTGTAGCACCCATCATTACACCCATAAGTGTGGCTGCAGGACTTGGAGCCTTTACTTTGGAGCCAGGACGTGTCAGGTGGTTTCATCTGTGCGCAGCTTGACGCGGACCTCGGTCTGCTTGTCTTTGGTTCCCACGCTGAACTCCGTCCAGCTTCGAGCAGCACCTCCCCGTCCTCCGTGTAAATCATCGTTTAAATGGTCAGATGGCTTTAAAGGGAAATGGCGCGGCGGTGTCCGGGCCTCTCACTGGGCACCAGGTGCTGCAGGTGACAGCCGCCTGATGGACCTGGAGTTTGGTTCCACCTCCGTCATCTGATGTGGCTGATGTGAGCCTTTAGCAGCCTCTCTGCTCTGCACTGATAGTAACTCTAGTGACACTTCACTTTGATGATTACAGTCACAATCTGCAAAAATACTGACAGTTAAAAGTACTTCATTACACTCTCGATGTGTTTTTCTGTCACACTATTATTTCAGATCAAAGGTGCGATTTTGGATCAACATTCCAGTTTAGTTATTATTAATTTGTATTGTCAGAATTTCCACAACCACTTGCGTTTAATTCACAATTTCAGGAACTTGTTGATCTCATATACAACAATACTGGAGCGACCTGAATTTGATTTTGGATCAAGGAATGAAGCTCTTTTCGCATTTAGACGAACCCTTGAACAAACCGAACCAAACCACTCAGCAGTCTGGTGCGCATCCCCCACAGGAAGCGGCTGTCTGTGTGCGGGTCCTGTGATCTGGAAACCACGTTTAACATGTTTTACGTGTCACATAGAGAACTGCTGTGGCTTTCCTTAGAATATATAAAGTGAAACACCCATGTTCATTTATATTTATTTATTTGACCTTTATTCTACCAGGTAGAAATGTTTCAGAACCGTTTGCAAACATGACCTGGCCAACAGTGGCGATTCTAGGTTTTATTTTTGGGGGGCCAAGGCTGTGTTTTTTTAACCCAATTACTGCTGTATTCGTAGATGTAGCCTACAGCAATTTCTCAAGAAGTGTTCCTTACTTGTACTCACACTGTATGACTAAATATAGACGTAACCTGATTAAATAGATCAAACAAAATAAACATGATCTGGGAAAAGGTTTCTGGTCAGAACATACTTGTACAACATGGAATGTACAATAACTGCTTATTTCAAAAGCAGCTCATGACACTCAAACTGATCCACAGTGAAGACTGATGTCAATAACAGCCTGATGGCTCACGGTACATTACAACGATACCTACATGTAAATACACACATAAACACAATGCTCTCCTCTTTTGTATTAAAAATGTTCTTCATTTGCTCTGAGGAACGTCTGTCTGTCCTGCTCTGGTGCTGATGATGGGCTCCAGCTGCTGGACTGGTCCTGCTTTGGATGCCTGTCCTCAGAACTGTCCCCCTGGAACCTGTCTGGGTCACTGGTCTGACCCTCACTTGGCTTCTTCTTAACTGTTCAGGACTTTTGGGATCTTTTGGACCAATCAGATTCCAGGAGAGGCCATGGCCACTGTAGCCGCCTATGCTGACCAAGACGCACCAGCAGGAAGGAATACACATGTAAATTACAGACACAAATAGACACATAAACACAACATAGAACAAAAGTAAACAAGTAAGAAGCATGGGGGCGTATGCATGCGAGTGAAAAAAAGATGTGCACGAGGTGTAAGAAAGTGTGTGTATATAAGTATGTAAGTAAAGTCCAGCGTGATCAGCAGGAGCAACAGTCAACTACAATCTGATGGATTTTAAGCTTGAAGGTGATGAGCGGAGTCAGAGTTGCAGGTTTGAGTGTTTGGTAAAGTGTTCCAGTCAAAAGAGTTACGGCCAAAAATAGTGGAGGTCCTGGGGATGATGAGCTTGATGTATTCACTGGACTTAGTATGATAAGGATTATGGACGACATGCACATCGACTGTTTAAGTCTCAAAGGTAGTCGTGGAGAAGAGGTAAAACACTGTAGTTTTCTACTGTCCTTTATTATCTAAGGGTCTACAGAGGATGTTCCCTACGTGACCCAACTGTAGGGCTAAAAGCATGACCAGTGTAAAAAGCTGCCAGAGTACAATGACCTTTCTTAGTCATTTTTAAAAATGACTTTCAATATTGGCTGAGCTTTTATGTTCCTCTCCCATACTGACTTCTTCGTAATACAGATAGGAAATGAAAGCCCTTTTTCAAACCACACAAAGGAGGGCTGCTTGATTCTAAACCTTTTATTGCAGACTAACGTTCCAACCCTAGTGCGTCTTCATCAGAGTCAAAATAGACCAAGGTGGGGTGGTGTTTAGCACCGTTGCCTCACAGCAAGAAGGTCGCCGGTTTGAAAAGTTTGAAAAAGAAAAGTTCTCCATATAATCCAGCATTAATGCTTTGGTGACTCCTGCTTAGTGAACGTTTAGCTGTGACACTTCCAACAGCGACAGATCGTTACTACATTTAGTAAAACTTTGAGGACATCTAGTGGTAAACATGGAAATATGGCACCTTGAACCTACATCAGAGAAGTTCATTTTAATGAATAAACACTCCTTGGTGGATACTCTCATGCAGTTGTACGTCCTCTTTATGTGATGTTAATCACATTCCTGTAATGAATTTTCCACTGCAGACAACTGACTTCAAGCTGCAGTTTAGTCAACCCCATGTTCAAGTGGGGTATTTGAGGTTTATGCATGTAGTTAGTGTACTAGCACACTATTTATTATGCCTCATACTCCTCAGTGTGATGGTGTCATCATTTGGTGTTTAGAATTTTTTAAAAAAACACAAAAAAACAAAAGCAAAATCAAACAAGCAAACAAACTACAATTGTTTTGCCAATAGAAAACATCTCCACTGCAGCCGTTCTTGCATTCTATGATGTAAACCAGTGAAACAAGCAGCTATGTGCTGAGTGGGTTGCTGCTGGTCTGAAACTGGGGGGTCAGGACCCCCATAGGGGTCCCAAGATTTTGCTCTTTTTAAAATTATTTTCTTTTGTTTTTGTTTTTTTTTCCCTTTCATTTGTTTGAAATAAATTCAAGTCATTCATCAATTCAAAAGAAAATTAATGTCTCCTGTAAAGAGCCTAATCTGTGGAATTAACACATTAATTTTTAACACATTAATGAGTGAACAACAAAGTTTTTACTTATGCCATTTTAAAAATTCAAACAGGGGGGTCACGAACACAAACTTCTGTTATCTTGGGGGTCGTGACTCAGAAAGTTTGAGAACCACTGATCCGGAACAGTGACTGACGCTGAGAAGTGTGCTGACAGAGAAAGAGTGCCTTGTTTCTAGTTTGGGCCTGTGAGAGATTCTCCACTTATTTATATGAAACTGGCAACTTTACAGCTCAAAAGGAGCACAAACGGCTTCCCCCGGCAGTCGCAGGCCCTGAACACACCAAGGTTATGCCAGATCACATAGAAGGAATACGTAGCATGCTTCTGCTCTGATGAAGGTGTTTTACAAAATTAACCACACTGGCACATAGCGTACCTCCGCTCTGCTGAGGCTGTTTTGCACTGATAGTCATCACATCCTCCCTGTAAGATATCAGCAGATGCATCACACAGCAGCTAACAAATGAAAAGTATCAACAGCCGGAGAGCAGGAAATACCAGTAGGGAGGTTCTGTTTCCGGGGTATGGTTGCTGCTGATTGGATGAATTGTGTGCCAATCATGTGCCGAGCAATATGGACGTATCTGTGCACCTACGAAGGGAGCGCTAAGTCTTAACCATGGTTTCTCCCCAACCATGCAGCCGATCACATTGCACTTCACTGAATAAAATGTTTATGTTGCACGAGTGTGTGGTGGTCCTTCTAACCTTCTAACCCAGAGGTGTCCAATCCTGGTCCTCGAGGGCCACAGTCCTGCATGTTCTAGATGTTTCCCTCTTCCAACACACCTGATTCAAGGGATCAGCTCATCATTAAGCTCTGCAGATGCCTGATAATAATTCTGATCATGTGAATCAGGTGTGTTGGAAGAGGGACACATCTAAAACATGCAGGATTGTGGCCCTCAAGGACCAGGATTGGACACCCCTGTTCTAACCTCTGTCAGCTCATTTTAAAAACACTCAACCAAAACCCGATGCCTTCACAGGATTGCTAGCTGAGACCTACAAATGCACACACTTGGTAGAATTGGTAAGGTCTTGGCCTTACTGTGTGAAGTGCTATGAAATGACACATGTTGTGAGTTGGCATTATATAGATAAAACTGAACTGAACTTAAAAAATTATGTTGGTGTTAAAAAATAAATATATCAAAATTTGAAACATGTTTTGTCGCTTGTGTAAAGAATCAGTGAAGTACAGTGACACTGGAGGCTGTGTATGGACATCGTAGTTCCATAGAGAGTAAGATGTGAGAACAAATTAAACCATAGCGTGAGAGCTTTTTGCACTCCTGGAAATCAACTTACACTTCAAAAGAAACTGAACTCAATTCATCACATCACCATTTTATTTCAAAATATAGCCATTCCCAGTACGAGCTGAGAAATGTTCTTTTACTGCTCAATAGTTGATCTTGGCTAAATCAACCTAGCATGGCTTTTTATTTACTCCTCGGTCATATGTTGAGGATGGTGATGATTAGACACCTGAGCTTAGCACTCTGACTAGAGGCCAGTACTATCACGTAGAAAATGTTTAGTTAGACAATACCAGATCTATCCTGTCTTTAATGCTTATGCCAGAGTTTCTCAAAGTTTCTAAGTCATGGCCTTTTCAAAATAAATAAAAAATGTTCCTCAAACCTCCGATGCCAGTCAAAGTAATTTCACCAACCTTTAACACTGAAAGGTTAAATGAGTTTGCAATTAAAAACGGACTCGTCTTATGAATCATCATCATAACCACTGATCATAAACCCCGTACAGCGCCGCCACTTTGCACTGCTGTTTAACAATCAAAATAACTGTTATATATTAATAAATACAAATATAAACGTTATATATTATATGTTATGTCAGAGCTAATGAAGATGGGCTTTACTATCTGTGAACCGCTTTTTCTCTTCTTGCAGCAGCTATATATTGCTCAGGCAGAGAATACATCCTCCTCTGAAGAATGTATTTGTCATGTATATAATGGCTATGTCACCAGGGAGGACCAGCTTATACAGGGATACTCTCCGAGGGACACTGAGAATGATGCAAAGACTTGGTTACTTGTATGCATGCCAAGTGATGATATTTTAGCCAACAAAAGCCGAAAGACTTGCCCTTTCATTTTGTCAAAGACTCAAAATTATTTGTGTGCCACTCAAACTGCTGAAGCGAGCACAGTATGACGGCACCCAGTCTAGCTTGATTTCACTCTTGATAAAGGATCGTCAGATCTTTCTCTGCAAGAGAGATCAGCACTAGTTTTAGGGGGATTCTTTTGTGGCCTTTTTCAAGTGGTGTATTTCCGCAAAAACTAAGTCGATGTTACATTTGATCTGCTGACGTTATCATCTCACGCACAGAAAATTTGTCAAACACAAAGAACTTGCACCTCTGAACTGCTCGTCACCCGTCGTACCTGTACGAAGGCTACTTAAGGCACAATGGGTCAAATATGCACTGTGAGACAGACAGCTGTAGGGTGTAGATTCAAATCAGTCATGTTTACTGACATCTCACTCTAACGTCTGTGATTGTCATAAGATCAGAACATCATGACAAAGGAGTATTCAGTTAAATGTGTTTATTGTCTCTGCTAGCTAAATACATGCAGTACATAAAATACAAATACTTACACTACTAATACTAGATGTTGATTCAGTTTAACTTCTCTTTGAGGCAGCAAGGTGGCATATTAATTATGAAATGCAGCAATAATGTCATCCTAAACTGTAAAAAGAAGTTGCAGTGGAATCAGTCCTCTTATTTACTTCATCATCATAATTATGGTGAAAGTGTTGAGCAGGATGAATGTCTCCAGTTGAGAACAAGATTATTCATTTCAGAGTTTTAGAACAACTTAAAAATAGCTTTAACCTAGACTAAATGAACTATGCAAGTTATACAGTGCTAAAAAAAAAAAATCCAGAGCGTGGACATCAGACCCTTGTACTCTGACATACAATCTGTCTGTTTGGAGTAATGGAGTGTAAAAAAACTACGACTACTAATACTGCTCCTACGATTACTACTACTACTACTACTGCTACTAGTTTGCATATTCTCCCCGTGCAGCGTGGGTTCTCTCCGGGTTCTCTGGCTTCCTCCCACAAGGTCCAAAAACATGTTGAGGTTAATTGGTGATTCTAAACTGTCCGTAGGTGTGAATGTGAGTGGTTGTGTGTCTCTAAGTGTAGCCCTAGTGAGGATTAAGTGGTGTATAGATGATGGATGGATGGATGATAATAATGTTATTATATATGTTGAGTTGAAAAATAAATAGAATGTATGTTTGTATAGACTAAATAGCAGGTGTCCTAATATTGCTCCATTAGGAATATTATGATCAGTCATTTGGGTCACCTAAACTGAACTGACCAATCATCCGTCAAGCTGAAGCGCTTCAGAAAGATCTGAACCAGCTGTAATGAAAAGGATCAAAACCTACGTAGTTAAAAAAAAAACAACAACAATATAATGATCAATAGAATCAAAAGCACCAAATTACTTTTATCAAGTGAGTTGAAAATGTCGTCCACAAGAGCAGCTCCAGTTTATTGTCCTATCAGCAGGTCTAACTTTCTGGTTGCTGTGGCTGAAGGACATTATTTTCCTCCAGGCAAAAGGCAGAGCTGCCCAGTGGTGCTCGGTTTTTAGACGTGCAGGTTAGCACATGGAACTGGTAGCACCTGTAGCTAATGATGTGCAGCAACGGGTCACCTATATGACACCTGCTCAATGATTTAAAACTCAAGGGAGCACTACAAAGGGCAGGCCAGAGTAGATGATGCAAATAGAGTT
Organism: Stegastes partitus; assembly: GCF_000690725.1. Classification (NCBI taxonomy): domain Eukaryota; kingdom Metazoa; phylum Chordata; class Actinopteri; family Pomacentridae; genus Stegastes; species Stegastes partitus. The sequence goes on along the minus strand of NW_007579482.1, from coordinate 82,207 downwards.
AGTGTTGTAGATACAGAAAAGGAAAAACCTCAATCAATCAGCCTGTAGGAGCTGTGTGATTGCAGCTGACAGATATCATGGCTGCTCAAAAGCATATCATTTAACCCTATTCAGCACTTTCATGTTAAAATGATAAAATCCACATGTGAAAGACGGAAACAGTGTCTGTCACTGGTACAGTGTATAACAGAGTGTACTGGAGAGGTGAGGACGCCGCTGTGCAGAATCACTCAGACAGTGTGTTATGTTCAAGTTGACAAGGAAAGAGTTTTGGACTTTGGACTCATGAAATGAGACTAGAGTATGTGTTTCATTCTGCTTTTGTTTGATGTATGCATGTATTTAGTTATTTATTTATTCTCTCTATTAATTGTATTTTCCTGTCTGTGTCTGCTTGTGTTGGCTGCAGCGTGGGTGAAATAGCCCGAGACAAATTTCCCACACCTGGGACAATAAAGTTAATCTTGAATCTTGAATTTGCTCTCATTAACAATCAGAAACAAAAACTGCAGGAAGACTAAACTGACAATACAGGCACCAAAGTAGAAATGTTATGCCACAGAGGTAAATATAAATGTGATAGCTCCACATGGGAGAGAATTTCCAAAGGAACTGAAAAGTGGAATTGTAAGACTTCAGAAAGATGAAAAGGGATTCAGACAGATCAGGGACCAACAAAAAAATCAGATGCAGCTGCAATCAGGAGGTCCAGAAGGAGCCGTAGTAGCACTAATCAGAGCTCCAAAAATGACGTCATGAACAGGGAACTATCTGCACAGTCTGGTTCTGACACAGCGGTTATCAATGAGTTCCTGTGGCAGCTCAGACAGTGTGATGGACAGACCATAATGCCACCACTGTGTAAGATTCTCGTGGATTAATAGTAGCAGCTGGATTTGCTTGAGTTCCTTGAACCTCTCATCCAAGAGGCTTCATCAGTCCTGACTGACTAGTTGGGAGTTCCAGATACTTATATCCTTAACGAGTCATTAGCACTGAGTTTTGGTTTCAGTTGGGGGTTTGTTGCTCCTCCTCCTCGTTATGTGGGTCGTTAGTGCTCCCCCTGACACAACGGGGTTCGTTAGGTTCTTCTATGGTTAGGTGTGAATGTGGTTTCATCTTCTTAGGACTGACAGAGCCACTGTATAAGAGTTTCTAAAGACAAAAAGTGAAAACTATGACCTGGACAAGTATGTCCACTGGCTTGAATCCAATTGAACACATTGGGGTAATTAAAAGAGAAATCAGAACCACACAACCGCTCCAGCAAAGGGCAAAAACTGTGAAGAATGGTAGAGCGTCTGTCTAGAAACTTCTGGACTCTGGTATCATCCATGTCGAGGACGGCAGAGTCTGTCATTATAACAAAGGTAGACGCTCAAAGCATTTAAAAATGATTGAAGGTGAATTGACTTTTGTTGCATTGTGTTCCTCCGGTTATATGAAGATAGCTGCTTGTTTCTTTGTTCAAACCAGAGTAAAACCTCAACACTGATAAAACTAGCTGTTAGTTTAAGTTGTTTAATAACCTCCATGCATTGCTTTGATCCCTTTTGCCAAGAAAATGTATAATTTCCCTTTTTTCCATAAAACGAGCAGCTTTGAACCACAGGTCGCCCATGGAAAGCATACGCTCACGTAGTCTCAGAATTCAGCCATAAGGAGATAATGTCGATTTATCTCTTTATGCAAAGTGATGAAAGGTTCCAAACGGCGTCTCTGGACTCTATGATCATCGTGTTCTTTTGACTCGGATGCTCTTGGACTGATAAGAACACTGGATCTTACTATCAGGCCTATAGAGTGTCGAGATGTGTTCTGGATAATTGAGGAGCTGGGGCGCTCTAGATGGTTATCAGTTCGCAGTGAAGCAAAGTACTATCTCAGTTCTTGGCCAAGATTCTCATAATTACAATTCATCTGGATTAGCAAGTCCTTACAAATTAGAAGCTGCCTTTCCCCAACTCTCAGTGCTCATGGATACCTTGAGCTGCAGAGAGCCGGTGCGGTCCATCGGCTTGTATTGGCTTCAGTGAGATGTTTTATACAGAAAGAGCCTGTGGACTACAATGTCCCATATTCTGCTTCAGCAGCCACGGACAATGGTTATAAAAACATGGTTAATCGTTGAAGAACTGACGGGGAAACCAAAGATACTTTTGATGAGGCGAGACAAACAAGGTAAGGGCGGATTACAACTAAAATGTGCTCCGATGAATTTAGTAAAGTACAATGTTAAATACTCTATATAGTTTTTACGACCAGATTGCCGTGAAGCTGCCACAGAGACCAACCTTTACTGAAGCTAGCCTGAGCGATCTAAACAAGAAATAAATGTAATGAATGGAAGTTCAAATGATCACGACACAGAAACCAAACAAGTGCTTCTGTCTTTTTCCGTTGGACCTTAACTGAGACGTTTGCTGGAAACTTTAACTCCTTTCATCTCATATTCTACATTCATAAAATCCCTGGGTGTCTCCTGTCTGCACAGCCATCACATGCACTGCTTTCCATATAGAAGCTGGAACAGGGTCTGACTGATCCCCTGAAACTCTAAGAACTTTGCTTTCATTTGCTTTGGCCTCTTTATGTGGTGGGAGTCCTGTGACCAGGAATCAAAGTTTGGGCATCAGGTAGGAGGCCGGCAGCAGCTCGCAGCCCCACCGAGCAGATTGCCTGCTGCTGTGCTGACTGAGAACTGCTGTACACAAAGCACCAAAAGTGTGGATTCCAGGGGCCAAGGGCCTGTGTGGCAGGTCCCTGCACTCCCCGACTGGCCTGTGGAGAAAGGAACGGCTCAGTCAGCAGGCCAGGTCCACAGCAGCGATGAAAAGATAATTTTCTCCCCCCCACCTCATGCGGCGTCAAACCATTTGTGAGCAGTGACAGAGCCAGATTGGACCGAAAGGATATGAGTGGGAAACTTTAAAACCTGCTCATGTTTCTACAGACGTGAAAGGATTTGTATAACACATTCAGATTTGATGGACTTTCCCATGTTCGCTCTGGACAGCCCTTTTTTGTTGACATGTTCAAATAATGAATCTCTTATGTGTAGGATCCCTTTTTCCCCCCTGCGCCCGACTCCTGTTTCTAGTAGTCGGGTAGGGATGCTGTGCGGACCATTCCATCGTCTGTCCCAAGCTTATGGAGAACCGCTGACTTGCTGGCTTCCAGGAACCAGGGTGAGTGGTTCTGCCTCTTATAGACCAACAGTCTGTCTTTTTTTTATCTCCGACACAATCTGGTAGAAAATTGCTGCAATTCATATAATTAAATTTTAGCTTCCTCAGACCTGAGTCCCTGTATTTCTGACTGACAATGATCATGTGACAAAAGCTTTTCACAGGTCAGTAAGTCAGACACACAGACATGCATAAGGCTTTGTAATAGATGAAGTGACTGTAGTATATTTTAAAGCATCACTTCTTATAACTTTGGCATAAAAGCTGCATGTGCTCGGACCTCATTTAACTTGATGTTTGACTGTTTTAAATGTGTTTGGCAGCGTTATGAAAGACATAAACTGTTAGAGGATTATAGAAAACTTTGCCTCTGACATCAGCATGTTTGTAAAAGAATATCTTTGGCTTTGAACATAATTAAACATTTCTGTTTACCCACTTTTAAAGGATTGATTTTCTTTGGCGACAGGTGAAACTTATCGGCTGAATTTCTTACACTACCTTCTTGTCCCGTTCCAGGTGCTGAAATGGAACATATATTATTGATTCTTCTACTGTTTAGTAAGACCTTTTCAGTTGAAGCTCAGTTCAATGGATACAACTGTGACGCCAACTTTCACAGCCGCTTCCCTGGTAAGGAACTCAAAGCTGCAGACACGGATTAACGCTTTTTTGTTTCAGAATTAATGGATAAAAATTATAATATGTTTTTTGAAGGAGATGTGTTGTCAGACAAGCTACAAATTCAGAATAGGTGATATTAGCATGTTTGTCCCGCAACAGTTCATAACCTGATGGGAATAAAAATGAACTTTTTATTGTAGACTGTAGTCCCAGAGCTGCACTTCTGCTTAAAACATACTTTCTCACAAAAACCTCAACTTTTAGGAACAAAATCTAAATTGAACACAAGACCAAAGTTATTTATTCTCTAAAAAGAAAAGAGAGACGTATCTCACCAACATAACAAAATGACTTTGTGGCTCATTTCATGTGCCTGTATTTACTCGTGTGTGTGTGTGTGTGTGTGTGTGCGTGTCTCTTGCAGCGGAGAGGGATATCAGTGTGTATTGTGGGGTTCAGACCATCACCCTCAAAATCAACTTCTGCCCCGTTCTCTTCTCTGGCTACACCGACTCCGACCTGGCCCTCAATGGTCGCCATGGAGACGCCCACTGCAGAGGATTCATCAATAACAATACCTTTCCCACCGTTGTGATCTTTAGTATCAGCCTGGCGACGCTGGAGTCCTGTGGTAATTCCCTGGTGGTAAGAATAACTGGAATGGTAAAATAATAATAATAATAACAAGAAATAGTTTTAGAGAGCGTCTCTCCGACTGCAAACCGTTGATTATGGATTTTAACTTTTTTTTTCCAGAAAATACTGACATTTAAGATGTAATTTTACTTCAGGGATCTGATCATTTAAGACTGTGAATCCATGCATTACAGACAGTTTTCCCTGAAAGATCTGTTCTCCAGTAAACAGGGTTTAGGTTGGGGATTAGTGAGGTTCGGTCCGGTGTGACCATAGTAAGATAGAGGTCTGCCACCAAGCCAGCAGAGGACGTGTTTTAATCACTCTCATATTGTTTGCTGCAGGTGTCCACAGCTCAAGGACCCAACGCTTACGGGAACCTGTCCCTGGTACAAATTGGAAACATATCGGGGTATATCGACACGCCAGACCCCCCAACTATCATCAGCTACCTGCCGGGTCTGCTGTACAAGTTCAGCTGCAGCTACCCCCTGGAATACCTGGTCAACAACACACAGCTGGCCTCGTAAGTCTCTCTCACACGACTGCTTCCAAACTAGCTGTTGGTGGTCGTGAATTTTTAAATCTTTGACCGAGGAAGTCATCAAGGAGCAGGTTTGGCAGCTGAAGTACATGCAAAGGACAAACGACTTCACTTTAATGCAGAATGGTTGCACAGCATAGTAGAAAAACACCAAAATAAAATAAATAAAAATAAATAGCTGAATGATTTCTGTTGGGTCCCCGCCAACCCCAGGATGTATAAAATATTCAGTCTAGGTATGATGCATGTAGAGACAACAGGGTCAAAATAGCTTGATTCTCAGCTTCACACAAGTTCTGGGACTATCGTGTTTTAGTTCTGTCACGTTTCATACATCTGAAGTTATCTTGCTTCTAAAGTTTTTAGCTTTTTGTAATGTCAGTGGATCTGGTAGGGGAATAATTTTCCAGAGCTGGTGTACACAGTAATGGCAGGTATGGTTATGAAATGTTTGATTGATTTTAAGTAATTCTTTCAAGTTCTAAATTGTAAAGGCTTGTCTATAGGCTTTATGGCTCAGAAGAAACTGAAGAGACTGTGGAAGTCTACGTATGTCAGTAGCTGAACACAGTAAAGTGACAGAGTTTAATGTTTGTTCTTTGTTATTAATAATGTGATAAACAAGTAAAATAAAATCTAGAATTATTTTGAAATATTGTCATCTGAAATACTGGACTCACTTTTCAAAATCTATTCAGCACCTTTGATGTAAATATATTTCTTTTAATCTTGATTGAAGGTCAGCTGCTGCCATCTCAGTGAAGGAGAGCAACGGTACTTTCATCAGCACATTGAATCTACTGCTTTACAACGTAAGTTCACAGAAGACCTGGACCTGTTCAACAAGCCATGTATAATACACAAGAAGCTCATCAGCTATATAGATTCTTAACCTGCACTTTTTAAGTCTATAATTCCAACAATTTCCAAAGAAGGATGACACACACCAGATAATAATGTTATTGTGGTTTATGTCCAGGACTCATCGTACATTCAGCAGCTGTCCATCCCCATGGCAGGACTGACTTTGAAGACACGGGTTTTCGCGGCTGTAAGAGCCAGCAACCTGGATAAGAGGTATTTAATCCAGCCGCTCAGTCTAAACTGCAGATTACGTTTGCTTCTTTCCTAAGTCTGTCATACTGTATAGTTGTCGACCATTTCTGGCTACAACAGAATTTGTGCGACATTTCTTACATTTCAAGTGATTCAAAACCAAATGAACATTTGTATCAGTTGTTAAACGGTAATGAAACAAGTTGACCAGTAGGGTTTTGGCTTCTCTGTAAATTTAAAAACAGTTTTGAACAGTTTAGATTAATTATATTATAAATACAGGTCCCACAGTAGGACAGATGACAGACTAAGTCCTCCTCAGAACAGAGGACAGCAGTTTTACACAAACATCTGGAGAGATGTTCTGCTATTCTCAGGACTGTGTTTCCGAGCTGCTCTTTGGTGGAGGACTGGCGTTACTCTGCTCTTCTTTTTGAAATATCCCAAAAGGGTTTAATCAGATGTACGTCAGGTGACATAGCTCATCATCGTTGTCACATTTTCTTTTGTTGATAGTTCATGCTGGAAGATTCCTCTTCTGCAGAAGTTCTGCAGACTTGGAATCATCTTGTCAGCCTTTTGCACTCATGCAGCCTCATGCCATCACATCTCCAGCTCTGTGCTTGACTCTCAGGACGATGCATTCACTGTGGTAGTCGTGGTGAGGTTCAGGCCGAACATATCTTGGTTATCTGGTTTCTTATCTTGTTCTTTAGCAAAGTATCATGTTGCAATTTTGTGCCAAAGAGCAAGCAAGATGTTTTTTTTTTTTCTTGGACACCATCCATAGACTGATTATACACAGCATCTGAGTTGTCATTGAAACTCAGACTACTGAGAGCAAGGTTGTGCAAACAGTTCACTCTCTGCAGTGTCGTCTTAAGAGGCTGGCTGCAGCAGCTCTGATTAGTGGCATTATAGCTCATCCTGTACCTCCTCATTACTACTGTAACTGCACTTCAGCTGATTCTCAGTAGAAGCACAGCTGAAGCATTCAATCCTTGTGTCCTTTTTCTCACCATCATGTTTTTAAAATATATTTTTGGGGCTTTTTTGCCTTTATTTAGGGCAGTGGAGATAGACAGGAAAGGGGGGAGAAGAACGGGGAGAGACCAAAGGGTCATGAGCGGGAGTCAAACCCACGACTGCTGCGTTGGGGAACTATAGCCTGTTTGTGGGTCGCCTACTCAGCTCGCCCCACAATCATCTGTTTTCATTCCTCTGACAATTCTTTTGCATGTGAGGCAATGATGCAGACATGTAGATGGATACAGCCCAGTTTACAGGTCATTTAAAACCATGTGTATGTTGGTAGACTAATTGGAAATCACAGATGTGCTCAGTTAAGTTTCAGTGACCACACGTCTTTTTGTTACACTGATTTTCTACTTTGGGGCCTGTATTTTTAGTATACTGTTTCTAGAGTATTTCTTTTTGATTGCTCATCGGACAAAACGCAGTACTTGTGTTGTCAAGAATTTTGGCTAAATTGGCTACATACAGTTTCTTTTTTTTTTCTTTTTTTGTTGAAGGATTTGACTTTTAGGAGATATCACACAGGGGTGCAGTCACTCCTGTTCTACACTATATTTATTTGTTTCTTTTGCTCCCCATTGACTGCTGTATTTATCAGTTGATGCTCCTCCCGAGGTTCACATAAATTATTTGCAGCATCCCAACAGCTATACTTACTGCAAGACCCAATGATTCATTAATTATGTTTTTTAATTAGTAGCACTACATTATCAACTCTGAAAAAAATTAAAAGAAGGACAAACGGTGGGAAGGAACCAAACTATCGTCTACAAACCATCAGGGGGAAGATGATGATCAGTGACCATCTGGGCTTGTTTCAGGATGGGTGGAACAGGGCAAATGAAATTGTGTGAAGGGTGAATAAAGCAGGTCATGTACAGGGCTAGTCTTGAAAACAGTTTTCTTCCATCAGCTGGAAAACTCTTTCTTGCCTCCAATGACTGGATTTTCCAACAAGACAAACCTCTTGCCACATGGCAAGGTCAGTTAAAGCCTGGATGGAGAACCAGAATACTGGAACCATGCCTTGGCCTGCTCAATCACCAGATCTACATCCAATTGAAAACCTGTGGAAAATCATCAAATGCAGAATGGAGAACCACAAGACCAAAAACAAAGCAAATTTGTTTGAATTTGTGCAACAGGAATGGGCTGCTGTGACAGCAGAACAATGTCAGAATCTGGTGGAGAGCAGCCAAGACGCATGGCTGCAGTCATCAGAAACAAGGGTTATGCATCAAGTACTAACTCCTGTGTGCATCATGTGACTAAAACAGACAGAAAAGAAAACATGGAATTCCTAAAAGCACCAGGCATTAAAATGAACAAGAAATTGAAGAAAACAAGGGTAGTCTAGTAATTTTTTCCCATGCCTGTGTGTCAAAGTAGCATCCACAAAGATGGCAGGCCATGGGTTTCCCAGCAATGCATTGCATTATAACAATATTGCCAATGTTATTAGGATTAGGGTAATGTTGTGTATGTACACTGCTTTGTCATGCTTCCTACATGTTACTGGTGTACGTGTTGTAGACAGAAATTACACTTCCCTACAAAAAGAATTTGTAGTATATAAAGTACATAACTGGATTTCCCTGAGGGTAGAACTGTGATGTAGCATCATATTTGTACTGACAGCACCTGTAGAAGGAGAGATGAGTAACGGTGTCCTAGCAGTTCTCCACGTCTACGTAAACCATTTGCATTTAAATCCCAGAGCTCTGGATTCAATCATTTTTAATGTTGAATAGATGGAATGTTCTAATGGACTACTGTTACACCACACCATCTGGAAACCCTAACGATGACCTCCGCTACGATCTCTTCTTTAGGTAACTCCAATTTTAAATCTAATCACTGATTTTTGTTTTATTTGTTTTTCTCTCTAATAATTCTGTCCAAATTTACTTTCCTGGGCCAGCTGTGAAAAAGATCCTCAGACCACTGTCTTTGAGAATGGAAAGAGCCAAATGGGTCGCTTTGCCTTTGAAGTATTCCGCTTTGTAAAGCACAAGAACCAGAAGATGTCCACCGTCTTCCTGCACTGCGTCACCAAGCTGTGTCGAGCCGACGACTGTCCGATGCTCATGCCAGTGAGACTAAAGCAGGGCACTTACACACAGACACATGACAAACACTTAACCCATTTCCAGCTTCATTTCACGAGGGAAACATGCTGGAGACACTTGATGTTTCAGCATATTTCAGGTGGATTTACTTGCTCTCTCTCATACATCAGGATTAGCTTCAAGTCCATCTAACATCTATGGCAGGTGTCCATACAAACATTATAAACACGTTCTGCTTGCTGTAATCATTCCTCCTGTTCGTACTGGCCCTGAGCAGATCCCTTCTTACAGTAGTTTCAGTATATATGGGTGGAACTTAAGTTTTTTTTGTTTGTTTTTTTTTTTTGGTGAAAAAAATACTTTCCAAATTGTAGCTAAAAGTAGTTTGAGGCTTCAACAATCTCTGTTCGTCTAATCAGGTGGGCATCTCTCAAAACAGGCTTTCTAGGACTAAATTACTTCTTTCTTTCCACCACAGCCAAGCACCAAAACCCTAGTGGGTGTCCATCCATCTGCAGTTTGAGCAGGGGCAATATGAGGAGGTGGAATGATGCATAAATAAAAACGTGTTACATTGTTCATATGACACAGATATCATTGTGAGATGAACTTTGACACTGCATCATTCTGCATTGTTTTTTTTCTGTTAATGCTTCTGCACTTTTATTCGGTGGTGATCGGCATGCAGGACTTTAAGTTGTACTGGAGTATTATACACAGGTTTACTCATTTAAAAGACCTAAATAATGCTGATTCCACTAACACTGTTAATCGGTGTCTAATTCTCAAAATTGATTTAAATGTAGTTGGAACTCATGACAATTAATGAAAGGTCAAATTACATTTACACACCTGGGTCATAACAATGTGACTGCCTTCAGACTAACAACTTGTGGAAGAATGTCAGTCCTAGTTGCTAGAGTGCAGGCCATTTATATTCCTGCTCACATTTCCAAGCTGTGTTTCATTCGCACCTAAGTGACTGTAGCTAATGGCATTTTGGAATCTATAAATGTGGTCAGCACAGTCAGTCCACATACTTCTCAGAAAGTCACTGGACTGTTCCATCACCCATATCTACTTAGTTAAAATATCAAACTTAAATAAACACGGAGGACAACACATGTAGAAGAATTCTTCAAATCACCAGGAGACACATCCAGACGACGTTAATGAATCATGTTGGACATGCAGTATGTTTCTCCTAAATACCAGATGGTGAGAACGTGAGAACACATTAAAGGGATCTCATTGTGCCACATTAACTTTCTCTACCTTTTTTCTTTTCTTTTTCCATAGATCTGTGGCAGCAGGAAAAAGAGAGATGTTGCTGAAGGAAAGGAATCAAATGGTGCATCAGGAAACGCCGTTCTGACTGCTGGACCGATCATCACTCGGAGTGGTAGAGTTTGATTACCTCCTCTTGTTATTCCTTTTCCTCAGAGTGTGTTTCCCACCAAACAACCTCCTTTTCCTGTCTGAGGAGTGCAGTTTCCTCAACTGGAACACAACACCTTATAACATAACGCAGCTCCATAAAGGCTTCTTTCATTTCTTCTCCTTTGCTGTAACAACAACAGTTGCACCGACTGTTTAATTCTGCAATAATTCTGGACATACTAAATGGTACCAGAGTGAGTCAAACTTGAGATCTGACACTGGTATGTTGACTGATAGTTAGAAATGACCAGTCAGACATACTGTTGTCCCAGGCCGTGTACTGGATATGAACACATTGGACTGTACCGACTCTGATGAATAGTTGTTACCCTGAACCGTCCTTTACTCTTTCTTTCACAGATGAAACACCAACCAACAACTCTCAGCTGGGTAAGCCATCACACACTTTTATATTGTCTGGAATGACACTTTCAAGATAAGATAAGATAAAATAAGACTTTATTAGTCCCTCTGTGGGGAAATTTGCAGCGTTACAGCAGCAAAGACAGCGCAAACATTAAAAGAACGTAGTGCACAAAATATATACAGACCAAAATATGTAAGCACTAGTTCTAAAAAATAGCATTATTGCACATACTAGTGGAACTGCACTGATTTTTGATGAGTGGAAACACCGAGAGTATTAATATTGCACAGATTGTATGTAAGTAGAGTATTAACAAAAGAGCATATGTTCTAATGTATGTAGAAAAATATGTATTGTATCAGTCACAGAATGTGTTGGTGTTGTACCAAGAGAAGTATGATTTCAAAAATAATAATAATTAAAAAAAAAAAAAAAAAAAACCTGCAGATTTTCAAATTTAGGAAAAAATGTCTCCTATTCTCTTCTACTGTATCATATCTCCTAATGCTCTGATATAAGTTAACTGCCCTTCCTCCATCAGTCTGCCTTTTTTAAGTTAAATGACTTATTTTGCAACACAACACAGAATGATGATTGAAAACTCCCCATAAGAGAATCTGATTGCCGTCTTATACAGTAGGAGCACAGAGGGTACTTATTTAAATGTGTCTGGTTTCTCTCTATAAGACTGTAAGGTGCCCTGAGATGACTTGTTTTGTGAATTGGTTCTGTATAAATAAAACTGAATTGAACTGAATCGAATAGTTATTTCAGTTGAGAAAAAAGGAAAGTTTATGTGCTCCAGAAGCTGCACACATTGTGGCTTTGTTATATTCTTGTGTATCTGACTAAGGTCAGTGAAGAACTTGCTGTCTGTGCTGTAAGCTGGAAATGTTTCTCCACGACATTGAAAGCTGTGTAATATTTCTCAAGAATGAAAGAAATAAACCCATCAAATACATTGTACACCACCCGTAGTGGCTTCAGTACGATGGATATTGTCTTTACTTTGTATGATTTTAGGAGCAAGTATTGAAAAGACGGCACGAATACAAATGGTTCTGAACTGCTTCTTTGTGTTTGTGCTGCTTTAGCCCATCTGAAAACTCCAGTGTTTCAGATGAACACAGTGACAAGCGCGCTCATCTCAGGCGTGATCATTCTGGGCGTCATGAGCGTTTGCTTCTTCATCTTCTCCCTCACCCTCCTCAAAGGGAAGAGCGCTCCTGTCAGCACCCTGTCTGGAGTCCGCAATCCAGCGTTCAACTGAGAGCCTGAACCAGCTCGCTGCAGAAACTCCTCCACAGCTCACAGCGCTGAAGCGGGAGGCGAAGGACAGACGTGACACGGTGTTTGTGCATGTAGTCATTTTACAGGAGAAAAAAAGTATTGATTTAGTTAATTATGACCAGGTCTGTACGATGTGCATTAGTGTAGAAGTAAAGCAGGATTTTTTATATGTTGTTCTGTGCTTTGTGTTTTAACCACATGGAGGGCCAAGCCTCGGCCTGCGTGTGATTGTTTGTCATGCAGCTTTAACCCACATAGCGGGGACACTCATAACTTAATTCAATACCTCAGCTATACAGCTTTCATTGCAGGGCACAGGGTCAATTATAAGTCTATGATTATCTGGCAAAACTCACACTTCCTGTTTAGAAGCTGAAAGATAGGAGCACTTCATTAAAAATATAACTGAAGACAACGAGAAAAAAAAACTCTAGTGTATAAAATTTAAGGTAAAACCTTTGACTTAGTGACTAAATGAGCTAAATGCTCAGTCTTAAGCATAAAGCTTTTAAAGTTTTCTTGACATAAAATTGAAAATGTAAAGGTATATTGATATAATAATTGGAATAAATGTTTAATTTATTAATATTGTTACATATTAGAGAGGTAGTCTTATTAATAAACATCTAATAGGTCTGTTCTACCTAAATATGTATTTTACTCACTCTGCAAAGATTTTTTTTGCAACGTGGTAGCAATAAACTTGTTTGTTCAATTTAATATGTACAAGTACCTGTTGTAATTGTGTGTAACGTTCCCAAAATGTATTCCTACAATGCCATTGATGATTCCTGAAATGTTCCAACTGTGTGCAATTGTGCATGTTGCAAATATTGCACTTTGACTTGTGATTAAACTGGCCTGGTGTCATATTTCTAAATACACAGAATGAATTCCTTTTAAACTCAACTGCAGAACTTCAGACAGTCACAATAGGTGGTGGCAATGAAGTCAGATGTTCTTCAATAAAAAAAAATTAAAAAAAAGAAATTAAAAATCAAACAAACAAAATTAAACACAAATTTAATTTGCTTTAATTTGCTAGTGTACAAACCAGCTTACTTACTGTGACATCTAGTGTATTTGAATATTGTTTAGTCAGATTTAGGGGAGATTAATCCATCCATCATCTATACACCTTAATCCTCACTAGGGTCATGGGGGGCTGGAGTCTATCCCAGCTGACTCAGGGTGAAGGCAGGTTCACCTGGACAGGTAACCAGTCTATCACAGGGCTACACTTAGAGACAGACAACCAAGCACACTCACATTCACACCTACGAACAATTTAGAACAGGGGTGTCCAATCCTGGTCCTCGAGGGCCACAGTCCTGCATGTTTCAGATGTTTCCCTCCATCACACCTGATTCACATGATCAGGATCGTTATCAGGCGTCTGCAGAGCTTGATGATGCGGTGATTATTTGAATCAGGTGTGTTGGAAGAGGGAAACATCTAAAACATGCAGGATTGTGGCCCTCGAGGACCAGGATTGGACACCCCTGATTTAGAATCACCAATTAGCCTTGACATGTTTCTGGACTGTGTGGGAGGAAGCCACCTTGTTGTACAGGGCTGGACCCTCTTTTGTCTTCAGAACTGTCTTAATTCTTTGTGGCATCAATAAAACAAGATGCTGGAAACATTCTTCACAGATTTTGATCCACATGGCAGCTTCATGTAGTTACTGCAAATTTGTTGGCTGCACATCCATGAGGCAAACCTCCTGTTCCACCGTTATTGAAGAAAACACGTAGGAATTACCTTTTTATTCATGGTACACCTCATGAGGCTGGAGCAGAGCAGGACACTGTATTGTTTTGGTTTATCTGCTGGAAAGGTCATGAATGTAAATCAATCACAGAGCTACACCCAGCCATTGTCTTCAACAACAAAAAGTTAAGGCTCAGATCTCTCTGTGTGTCTTGTCACATTTTCCTTTAAAGCATTCACGTGTCTGACATTTATTAGGATCAAGGCAACACTGTCCAGTTCATGACCCCCCAGCCCTTGACTGTCTCCCTCTCTTCTCTCTGCCTCTCTCTCCTCCTTGTTCACTCCCAGTCACCCCAGTCCTGCTCAGCCTGTCTGATTGCAGGTATTGGAGACAGCTGTGGGGATCGGCTCATCGGCACTCAATTATCCACCTCCTGCTATAAAGCTCAGCTCATTCGTCCACACACCGCCAGACCATAGACCTTCATGTTTCTGCCAGTCCCTGCTCTGTCTCCTGTCTGCCTCTCCTGAGCCTCTGCCACCTGGACCCCCTGCATCAGCAACACACTCTCCACCCTGATCCTCCCCCAGCCAGCCTTCTCCTGCCACTGCTCTCCAGTCTGCTTCCAGCCTGCACCCCTCAACCAGTCTTCTCCCGTCTCTGATCCCCAACCTGTTTCCTGCCTGCATTCCCCGAGCCAGCCTGTACCTGTCCCCAGCCTTGTTCCAGCTTCTTCCCAACCCTCACCAGATCCTGGATTCCCCCAGCCCGTCTGCCCCCTTTCAGCTTCTGTAACTTGGTTTCTTCGTTGCCGGCCTCCAAAGGGGCTCCGCCTCTTTTGACGCCAGTCCCTAGTCTGGACTCTCGAGGGAATCCATCTCCTTCGTCGCCAGCCTTCTGAGGGTTCCTGTGTCGTTCATCACCGGCCCCCAACCCGACCACCCAAAGGTGTCCGTCTCATCCGTTGCTGGTCTCCAGTCCGACCACCCAAGAGTCCCCGTCACATCTGTATCTGGCCTTCCTATGGGTTCCATCACCAGCCTCCAGCCCAACCACCTGAGGGCCTCAGTCCTGTCCGCCGTCAGCCTCCCGGCGGGATTTTATTTATTGCTTATAGTGCTACCAAACATTTAGGGAATGTAGATATAAAAATAAAAACAGACCAAAATATATACGAGGTGTGTCAGAAAAGTTCCAGGATTGGTGTCACAAAAGAGCTTAGCTATCATCCTCCTGTCTCCCACCACCTCCATC
>NW_007579482.1:56504-66799 GCF_000690725.1 Stegastes partitus | reverse complement strand
TTCAACAACAAAAAGTTGAGGCTCAGATCTCTCCGTGTGTCTTGTCACATTTTCCTTTAAAGCATTCACGTGTCTGACATTTATTAGGATCAAGGTAACTGTTATGACCCTGTGCGGGTCATCTGTGTCTTGTGTTTTTTGCTGCTTGTCTGTCCCCAGTGTGAGTGTGTGTGCATGAGTGTGGTGGAACGAGTGAATTGGGAGCAGGTGGTGACCCCGGGTTGGCTGGATCACTTGCTGCTGCGCCGATTCCCAGCCACACTATTGGCCGGAGGGCGGGCCAACCCGGTATTTGAGCAGCCCGCCAGCTGTGGTCCTCCTCCTCACCTCCAGCCTCACCCACCTCGAAGAAGCCAGCAGACCCGTGCCACTGCACCTCAAGAGACGCAGCAGTCGTGTGCTTATAGAATTGTTTGAGAACAGATCCCTATAGGGACCCTTCGTAAACTCTTAGTTGGAGAGCAGAGTAGGAGGGAGAGGCCCTTTTATTTTGTACCTTTTTCTCCTGTTTTTTTTGTTGTTAGATAGGTAAGGTTGTTGTCTTTTATTTGCTTTTTCTTTTGATAGTCAGGGTTCTTATAGAATAAGTTTTGTTTGTTGTTTTGGCCTGTTTCCCCTCCTTGATTGATAAAAATAAAGAAACTGCTCATCTTTTGTTACCTGACTTGTTGTTGTGGCTGGCCTTCTTCGAGGTAGAGGGACTAGTGTGGAGCAATATCCATGCTATGCCCCAGGTTCCCCTAGGCCGGGGCATAACATTGATTTGGGGGCTCGTCCGGGAATTGAACCCGGGAACCAGTTAATGACCCCCGAGCCCTTGTCTGTCTCCCTCCTCCTTGTTCACTCTAGTCCTGCTCAGCCTGCCTGACTGCAGGTATTGGAGACAGCTGTGGGGATCGGCTCACCGGCACTCAATTATCCACCTCCTGCTATAAAGCTCAGCTCATTCCTCCACACACCGCCAGACCATAGACCTTCATGTTTCTGCCAGTCCCCTCTGTCTCTTGTCTGCCTTTCCTGAGCCTCTGCCACCTGGACCCCCCTGCATCAGCAATACACTCCTCACTCAGATCTCCTCCCAGCCAGCCTTCTTCTGCCTCCAATCCTCAACCTGCTTCCTGCCTGCATTCCCCGAGCCAGCCTGTACCTGTCCCCAGCCTTGTTCCAGCTTCTTTCCAACCCTCACCAGATCCTGGATTCCCCGAGCCCGTCTGCCCCCTTTCAGCTTCTGTAACTTGTTTTCTTCGTTGCCGGCCTCCTAAGGGGCTCCGCCTCTTTTGACGCCAGTCCCTAGTCCGGCCTCTCGAGGGAATCCATCTCCTTCGTCGCCAGCCTTCCGAGGGTTCCTTCATCACTGGCCCCCAACCCGACCACCCAAGGGTCCCCGTCTCGTCCGTTGCTGGTCTCCAGTCCGACCACCCGAGGGTCCCCATCTTGTCCATTGCCAGCTTCAAGTCTGACCACCCAAGAGTCCCCGTCACATCTGTATCTGGCCTTCCTATGGGTTCCATCGCCAGCCTCCAGCCCAGCCGCCTGAGGGTCTCAGTCCTGTCTGCCGTCGGCCTCCCTACGGGATTTTATTTATTGCTTATAGTGCTACCAAACATTTAAGGAATGTAGATATAAAAATAAAAACAGACCAAAAGATATACGAGGTGTGTCAGAAAAGTTCCAGGATTGGTGTCACAAAAGAGCTTAGCTATCATCCTCCTGTCTCCCACCACCTCCATCGGATCAAATGGGCATTCCAGGGCCTAGAGCACTGAAGTGGTTTTTTTAATCACGATGTGGACTTATTGCAGATGTTTAAATTTTTGTCCTCCCAGTAGGTGGCTTCTGGGAATCTTGGGGTCAGGATCAAGCAGGAAACTGTCGGGTGCAGTGCAAGCTCAGAATATGACTAAAAAAAAGATGATCAGGCAGGTGGCTGGGGGACTCTAGAGCTAGAACTAACATGAGGCTAGCAGTCTTAGATATAGAGGATGACTGGGAGCCACTGATGTGTGAGAATATCAGTGAAGTCATCTGGAGGCCGTCTTAAAGCTCGGTGGTTCCCCCGAATTTGACTCCCTGGCAGCATCAGTGGTGGAATCTGGCAGAGGACTAGCAGGCTAAAGGGTAGCCAGCACAGAAGCTAGAGCTGGCAGGGGGTTGGCAGATCCATGGCTAGCCAACACAGGAGGTGGCCAGCAGGCTGGGGGCCAGTCAGGCCCACTCCAACCACCTGAGGTATTGGACTGACGCTGGGACTGGCTGGAGATTAGTGGGCTCCATGCTAAACTTAGCTTCTGAGTAATCAGGGGAATTCAGGATTGCCAACATGGTATTTTAAGACTGTCTGTCAGTAAAAATAGTTCAGCCACTGCAAGAGTCTGTCATAGTCAGGGTCTCGGATAAACAGACAACATCAACATCAGTTTTGGCCCTCATCTCCCCTTAAAGTCTGTTGTGGCATTAGGGTTAGGGTTAGCAAGAAAGCTGTCCAAAGCAGATTTTACCTCCATAATATTCTCTGATCTGAAACTCATGTCTGTTGGGTCCATTTTTGTTGTCAGGGTTTGTCAGGAATGTATGAATTGTGTTCCAGCTTTGAGCAACCCTGTGTCAGTCATCTTATGCTCCTCTAGGTACACCGATAGCCAATGCAACCAACAGTACAGGATGCTTTATTTTCTATGCTCAGAAGGCAAAAGTAGAGGGTGAAACTGATTTATAGGTGGGAAATTATCCCAATCTTGTTTTATGTTGGGAAAAAACAATTAACAACTTTTTTTTAAAAGCTACATTCCTTCGTTTGCACAGATAACATGTACCACACCAGTTCCAACACTGGCCCTTGTTAAATATCCTGTTTTTAAGCCCTTTTCAGAGATAGGATACGTAACATTGCCGGATTCATCAGCCTGTTACAGTAAAGGCATTCTGTGACTCATGCAGAGATTTTTCTGTTAATCTTCATCTGATGTGAAGAAAACACCATGTCGAAGTAGATGAGACAGTCTTTTGTGCTCACTTTGATATTTTTGGACTGATATTGGCACTGAGATGTGGAAAAAGCTCTCCCTGACTGTTTTTACTCAGCTCATTTGTATGTAACTACTTGCAGTTCACACTCAGTGTAAGTAGTAGTAAGAATTTTTTTTTTAGAGAAAAGTGGCCACGGTGCTTATTTAGACATGAAGTCAACAGGTTCAGTTGCAGTAAGATTAATGGAAAGGAGTGCATGTCTGAAAGGGGCTTTAAAATGATTGTTAAAAAGAAAACAATGGATAAGATCCTCCACCCTGATAACGCAAACAGAGCTCCGGTCTTTACACATGGCCTCATATATGTACTGGTGTCAGTGACAGAAAAGAAAAGGCTAAGTCCAGAGTCTTTGTTCCTAACCGTTCTCTAGAAACTGTTTATATATAACTAAAGCATTTTTTCATTTATGCCATTGTGATGAACAGGAATGGCGATGGCCCTTTGGTTAACGTCAAAATAAAAAACCAAGGTTTGGTTAAATGTGAATTCCCATGTTGTGTTACTTTGGACATTTTTTGTAGGAAGTCAGACCACAGTGACTCATTACCTAAACCATGAGCAGCCACTGCATACATTTAGCCATCAAATATAATAATTCTGTAGCAATTACAATTATGCATACATTTACAATCTCAAAATCAAATATTCTGAAGTAAATTGTCAGTAAACGACTTCTGCCAAGTATGTAACTAATATAATTTCTTCATTATACAGAAAGTAATCTGGTGAACATCACAGAACAGGACATACAGCCCCTTTAAAATATATTTGCCTTTGTAGATTAGTTAATTATGTAAATTCTTTTGCCATCCAACTCACAGAATACACAAATGAAATCCTTGCTTGCTGCTATTTTAAAATATTTGTGAAAAATGTTTTGTCTTTTTCTCAAATGGGAATATGTTGGTCAACCACTGCTTGTACCTTCCTCTGTGTGATGATGCAACAGGATCACAATAAGGGATGTTGGCACTATTGTCAGAATATCAACTCCCAGCTGAAAAGAGCATTGAAGTATTGTATATATGATCCTCCGGGATTTAACATAAAGTCACGAGGTCTCGTGTTAGTGTTCTAAGAGAATCTGTATTTAAAAGAAAAGCAGCTGGGTCATTGTTTCTGGTCCCTCATAAAGACTCTTGCTGTGTAGGGTTTCACTAATCACCCTTAAGGTATGGTCCAGGGAACTCCCTGTACAAAAGAAACTGTTCCCATACAGTGAAGTTAAGGTGGACACACAGAACTACATTGACCTTGTTTCTGTCCAATCTGAAGAAAGACAGAGTTCAATTCAGTTTTATTTGCATAGTGCAGTTTACAACACATGTTTATCACACAGCGCTTAACAAAGTAAGGTATAGACCTTAAAAATTTAAACAGAGAACCCAACAATCCATAGTAGCCTTTGGACTCCCTCTGAGCAATGGTGGGAAGGAACCAAACCTCAAGGGAGGGGGAATAAAACCTCGGGCAGAACCAGGCTCAGGTTCTATATAAAGGTCCTCCACACCTCTATACATTGCTCGAAGCAAAGACAAACAGAGTAGGACGGCAGTGGGGAGGTTAAGGTGGGTGCCAAGTAAGGTAACAACAAAATGTCCAGTAACTGTCTGTGATTAATACTTACTTTTTGTTCTTCTAGGTATGTCCATACCAAGAAAGGCAAAAATGAACCTTCTTAGTTTTCTATTCTTGGCATGCATGGTGGCCAAAGGCAGTCAGCTAACGTGCCAAAATGACTTCCGACGTCCAGGTGCAGTATGATAAGTTTCTTTTACATCTCGACTTTCTATCTCTTCAGGCTTCATCCATGGTTTCTTCAAAACATATCATTTTATTTTGACTTCAGCACCTCTAAAAGAATGCTATTTTGTTGATATAAACAACAAAGCACGAGCATTGTAGTTTTGCTTCATTAGTTTGTGAGTGAATCAGTTTTAGATTTAGATTTAGACTTTATTGTCTCTGTGGGGAAGCTCTTTTTCTACACTGTTCACATATAGGTGTGGTTTTCTCTCTGTCCAGATCACCTTGGCCTTTTGTTAAGTGTTGCAATAATGGATGGCATGAGGCTTTTGCCTAGTGGTGCTCATCTGCATCTCAGTGTGTTACAACTGCAACCTTACTAATGCATCTTTCCCTCCCATGTAGAATACACTGACATCTCAGTTGAATGTGGCACAACCTCGATAGATCTGGCTATCCTAATTTGCCCTGTCGTCTACACTGGCTACAATGAGTCTCTGCTCATCCTAAACCACGTGTCTGACAAGACAGAGTGCAAAGGAACCCTCGATGAATCTGTCACACCGCCTGTTGTCAGGTTCACCTTCCCCATCAACATGACCAACGCTTGTGGCAGCACCTTCCTGGTTAGTAGAGGTCAGAGCTGGAGCAAAATGGGGCAGAATCTCTATATTTTTCTTAAGCCTCTTTTCTCTCTCTCCTCTCTACCTTACATGTTGCCTCCAGACCACTAGTTCAGCTGGCACAGGAGTTTTTGCTGATTTCTCCAACGTCCAGATGGTCAATGTCAGTGGTGTGGTGCACTCCCATGATCCAACAACTGGGATCGTCACCTATAACACTGAGCTCAAATATTATTATTCCTGTGCTTATCCTCTGGAGTATCTCATCAACAACACCCAGGTGGACGTGTAAGATCACCCTTTAATCCCTTTATTACTTTTGGGATGTTTTTTGTACATGCCTAGACGTGCTGTTTCACTGGGAGATTCATTGACCATTTGGATGATAGCTGTTCATTGGCAGGTTTGCTTTACAAAGTGATGGTTTGTTTTTACTGTTACCAAATCCATTAGTCAGGCAAAAATAATGGATACCTTTGTTCCTGTCTAAGTGTAGCTTAAAAGCATGTCAAATTGTTTAAAAATGCAAAGAACTGCACCGTCGCATGACAGCTAGAAGATCCTGGATTCGATTCTCGGCCTGGAGTCTTCTTGTGTGTAGTTTGCATGTTTTCTCCAGGTTCTCCGGCTTCCTCCCACAAGGTCCAAAAACATGTTGAGGTTAATTGGTGGTTCTAAATTGTCTGTAAGTGTGAATGTGAGTGTGCTTGGTTGTGTGGTTCTGTGATAGACTGGTGACCTGTCCAAGTGGGATAGACTCCAGCCCCCCATGACCCTAGTGAGGATTAAGCGGTGTATAGAAAATAGATTGATGGATGGATGGGGAAAGTACTGAATTCTCTGCTTTTAAGAGAAGTTGTTAAACCAATAAACCAAACTGCATTCAGCCATAGTAAATAGACCAAAGCAAACTATCTTTTTGTATCACTATTGCTTACTTTGATGATACACATCTGACCTGATCGGTACCTCTGGGGATTTAAGGCTGAATTTTCAAGCTGTTACAAAAGAAACCTTTTGTTCTCTGTTGGTACAACTAGTCATCTGATATACAGTAGTACATAGGATGCAGTTTGACATGTTTAATGCATCCAACTATCCTCTGTTTATGATGCCACCCCTTTCTCTGATTTAGGTCAGGATCTTCCATTGCAGTGAGGGATAACAATGGAAGCTTCATCAGTACTTTAAGCATGGAGCTCTTCAGTGTAAGTGGAGACAACAGGTCTTTTTATAAAGAAGCAATGGCTGTAAGGTTAATCAGTCTAACGCTGCTACATGTTACTAGGAGACAACATTCAGCATTTCAGTTAAACTGTTGTTCCCTGACCACACAATCCGCTGCGTTTTGTCACAGACAATAAATAGAATATTTTTTTGCAATTATTTAGTGAAATTTAGCCCAAACAGTACCAAAGTCAGATGTGTTTCATTTAAGTCACATTTTCTCATTAATTCAACTAATTTTGGTCAAAATCAATATAATTCTCAATCAAGGTTCCAGAAAATGCAGCAGCTCACACACAACAACCAGCTACTTAACTGTACATTTCTGTCAACAGGATGTCAACTATACCACTCCTTTAGTCATACCGCAGCAAGGCCTGGAGCTGAAGACTGATGTCTACGTCCAGGTCCAAGCAGTCAACCTGACTGATCAGTAAGAGCGCCTACATGCTGACTCTGGCCTTCAGATATCACAGTCCTGCATTACTGTTTTAGAAGCTCAAAGGAGAAAATGGAACACAGATAAGAGGGCAGTGTTAAATTACAGGGCGGGTCGGTCAATGAATCGGAAGGTCGGTGGTTCTATTCCGCCCTGTAACCTGTGTCATGGCTGTTGTGTCCTTGGGACACTTCACCCACCTTACCTGGTGTAAATGCGAATGAAGGGTTTGTTTGAGGTGGTGGTCGGAGGGGCAGAATGGCAGCCACACCCCTGTCAGTCTGCCCCAGGGCGGCTGTGGCTACAATCGTAGATACCACCACCACAATGAATGTGTGTGAATGAATAATTGACAGTGTAAAGCGTCATTGAGTGTCTAGAATATAAATCTGATCTATTATTATTATTAAATGTCCCAGCTGCTGATGTGCACTGTTCTGTCCCAACTAGGTACCATGTCCTCATGGATCGATGCTATGCTTCCATTTCTCCTCATCCTACCAACTCCTCTTTCTTCAACCTGTTTGTTTCGTAAGTGCTCACATTTCATTTTGAAGGAACAACGTCTATGTTCGGCCAACACTGCTCTTTTTTTTCTTGAAAACAGGTGTTCTCAGGACCAGATGACAACCATGCATGAAAACGGGGACAGTCAATACGCCCGTTTCTCCTTCCCGGCCTTCAGGTTTGTTGAACAGAAGAACCAGACGGTGTCCACGTATTACCTGCACTGCATTACCAGACTCTGTGAAGTCAGCACCTGCAATGACTTTAAGGTCAGTGAAGGATCAAATGATGAAAATACATCACATACACATTTCTCATCAAATGCTGGGATTTTTTTTTCAAGTGATTACGTTCCTTTTTCTTTTACCAACAGCAATGTAACAACAGGAGGAAAAGGGATGCTCATTCCACTGGAGTTTCAGAAGCCGCCACCCTGTCCTCAGCAGTGCCCATTGTCACCAGAAATGAAAATTGTAAGTACAGCTGTCTGGTATCGCTGGAATTTCAGCACTGATCAAAAGGCAATACAGAGCAAAGCAGATCCCCAGAAAGGGTTATAAGAAAATCACAATGTGATAAAACCCGAGATGCAAATTGCAACCAAACGTGTGCAGTTTGAACATTTAACAGGAAAACACAGGAAAGTAACACATTAGTAGGTTTCCACTAGGTTTCACTGTGGATCCACAATTACTAATTCTGGGAATACTGCCATTCTGATTTAGACCCATAGTAGGATGTGTACTGTGTAACTTTATGTATTATCACTACAGCTATGTCTATATTGTGTTTATTAAGTACAGTTGTGACTCGATACTCAGACCCTTAACAATCCTAAACCTTGCTATCCGACAGGTTTTTAGGAAAAACAAACAGAACCCATAAAAAACAGCCTTAACATACCGACAGCCTTGGATTCCGACTCCAACATGACATTTTATGTCACAAATAAGGATAACGGCGTTTATCTGACTGAACAATCCCACAGATTGGCTACGTTCAGACTGCAGGACTTAATGCTCAATTCAGACTTTTTTGTGAATACGATTTTTTTGCAAGTTCGTTCACATTTCCAATTAAATGCGACTTGTATGTGATCTGCTGTGTGAACTTCATACGACGCAAAAGTGTCCCACATGTGCAGAAGAGGACACGACGACGTCACACACAGCGAGCGTGCTCAGTGGTTACGGAAGTAAACACAGATGGTAGCAGTGGAGCGCATAGATATATATTATAAAGGCCTTTATTATATTAATGGTGGAGTGCATAGATTTATATATATATAATAAAGGCCTTTATTATATATATATCTATGGTGGAGCGTATCCACCACACCCCCACCGCCGCCGATGGTGGAAGCAGAAGTGTGACCGCAAACTAAACTGGCATCAGCAGCCAAGTACTGCCTGTGCGTTCCGGCCACTTCCACCCTGTTGGAGTGCTCCCCTGGGGTGGAAGTGCCCCCTGACATCGTCAAATATTCATCATTAATTGGGCCCAAATATCTGGAGCCCAGAAAGTGCTATTGGGACCAGCCCTATGAGTTATTATAACAACTNAACGGCGTATTATCTGACTGAACAATCCCACAGATTGGCTACGTTCACACTGCAGGACTTAATGCTCAATTTAGATTTTTTTGTGAAATCCAAAATCCTTCGTTCAAATTTCTAATTACATGCGACTTGTATGTGATCTGCTGTGGGAACTTCATACGACCCAAAAGTGTCCCACATGCGCAGAAGAGGACACAACGATGTCACACGCAGTGAGCATGCTCAAAAATGGCGGCGATGGTGGAAACAGAAGTGTGACCGCTATCTTAAACTGGCATCAGCAGCCAAATACTATCTGTGCATTCTGGCCCTCATTGGAGCGCTTCCCCGACGTGGAAGCGTCCCCCAACCACACTGAATAGTGTGATATCCATCACTAATTGGGTCTGAATATCCAGAGACCAGAAAGTGCTATTGGGACCAGCCCTGCTAGTTATAACAACTATGAACAATAATTAACAACAAATGAGCCTTCCAGCATCAAGCCCTCCTTGTATCTCGACCTCCGTCTTGACAATCCAACAGCCTTGCTATCTCACATAAAAGAAGGTTTCACATTTAGTGTCGGATTATCGAGTCACGACTGTAATTCATCTTTTGCTCTTTATGTATGTTGCCCCAGAGTCAAGTTTAAATGTACAGGAGACCAGAAGGTTTTTTATGTTTGTTAGTTATGTAGTTAGTCAGAGCAGAAGTTCATTTTCATAGTTCAGAAATGACCATCACAAATACTACCAGATGTTCTCCTTCCATCTCTTCCTTTCAGCACTGTCGTCTAAGGAGGAAGGTATGATCACGTCCAATTCCATCTAATGTTTGTCTTATTAGTTCAACAAATAGTAAAACCCTTGAATTCAAAGTGGAATATAAGTGCTTATGTTAATCAATATCTCTATAACAATGGCATATTATTATTTAGGGACACCAGCAGTTGTCCAGTAATTGCCTTAAAGTAATATCTGCATTAAAGTGCTGCTGTATGTGAAGCGAGCTGTGACAATGTTTGTGCTCTGGTTGTGTCTAAGCAGTTATCTCCAGCAGTGATTCTGACTCGGAGTCCAGGATGGGTCTTGGGATAGCTGTGGGTGTCCTCACACTAGCTGTCATCGTGGCTCTAAGTGCTGCTGCCATCTTCTACAGGAGGCTCAGATACTTCTAAATGTGAAC
>NW_007579482.1:35481-56103 GCF_000690725.1 Stegastes partitus | reverse complement strand
TGTTTTAAGTCTTTGGGTGAGACAAGTGATAAAAAGTTGCTCTTGATTTTCTTCTGCTCAGTCAGCTGCATTTTTGGATGAAATGTTTTGTACTCGTTTTTCTTTTTTCCTGTATACAGCTGTCACATTATATCTGTGTGCATGTGTTTGCCTGTGTGGGCACTTACGTTGCCCACTTAGGTTTAAAGTTAGAGTAAGTATGATTTAGGTAAAACTCTTAGAATGTGGTAATTGATTGATGACGTTACAAACCAGGAAAAATGATAGTTAGTCAGAGCAGTTGCACTATTTTAGATTCATTTTAAGGATCAACTACTGGAGGGATGAGTGTTTTTGCACTTTAATGACAAATTGCCCAACAGACAAAAACAAGACCACAGTGTGTTCCTGTGAGGTGCATTAAATACATTCTAAACACAATGATTTTTATGTCAACTAAAGATTCTAATGCAGTATGTGTTTGTTTAACAAAGCATCCTAAAATTTAAATAAACTGTTGTTAAATAGTATTGCCTTCTCATGTCCAGTTCAGTGTTTGGGTATGTTTTTCTCCCTGGCTTCCTGATTAAATTATGTAGAAACTTGCACACACACACTTGTCACATAACCAATTAGATAAATGAAGAGCCAAGTCTGCTGTGGTAACACCCTAACACCCTACATAGTCGTCTTAAGTATGTACTTACCTTCCATTTTCTCCAGTTTGACTTTGCAGCTCTGTGTTTTGAAGCTGGATTGCCATCTTCAGTCAAATGGGTGCTTGTATTTGCACTTTGTTTGCTGCTGACTTTCAACTACATGACAAGCTTTGATTGACTCTGCTTGAACATAATAGGACTGATTTTCCTTTTCAGCTCTGCTGAAAACAGCACCATGGATTCAAAGAAAAACCTCTTGCAGCAAGATGCTCAGTTACTAAGAGGGAGAGGGGTGTTGTACGAGAAAAAATAACAAGGGAAACACTGAGACTCTGAACCGGTAGACACATCTCCCTCATGACCCACCCACATGCAACAATTCCCCCACTACTGCAATTCTTTAGATAAACCAGCAGGAGGCACTTTAATCATTTGTTAGTTTTTTTTCTCAGTTTCTATAATCCTTTACCAGCTGAAAAACCACAGCCCATAAGGCAGTGGTTCTCAACATTGGGGCCATGGCCCACTAGGGGGCCACAGAGAGCTACCAGGGGGCCTTCAGATGTCTGTGAACGTTATTAAGAAAAATATAAACACAAATTGAATTTTTCATTGGACATAGGGGGACCTTGGCAGCAGAAAGGTTGAAAACCCCTGATATACAGTATATTCATTACAAATAGGCTCATTAATACATTGTTTGAAGGGAAATTCAGGCTTTAAATTAAAGTTAAAATTAAAATTTATCACCAGACATCTTGGACCAACCTTCAGCAGCGTTGTGGGATCCCTGAACTGGTCAGCTGTAGTGTCTGTATTTGGGTTTGAGCTGAACTGCTGCCACCTATTTTTCAAATGCACATCTGACAACAACCTTTTACCTAAAGTTGGGTCAAGTGTGCAGAAGAGGAAACATCGATAAAGTCTTCATGAGGAGGTGGATAGTTTAGATATGTGCAGCTGCTCTAACAAAGCCAGTAAAAGTGACTGAACAAAACATAGTAGATGTAAATACAGCAGTGAAGGATTACATTGATTCCACACTGTGGAGAAGCAGAGAAGATCATAGAAAATGAATATTGAACATCAGTGTGATTCAATTCAATTCTATGTCAGCAGTTATAGTCTGAAGAAAGTAAAATCCAGTGGGAAAAAAAACCCATTTATAACCTACAGTATGAGCTACAACACAGCATTTAATAAGCATCCAGCTAAATATAATCAACAGTGATTGTTTTTATTAGTCAGTGTTACTGTACATTTTTTAAGGGAGTCTAAGAGGCACCACGACAAATTTGCTAACTCGCAGTAGCCTTTTCATTTTATATTATTATCACGACTTGATCTGTTTTGTCTAGTGTTCCAGACCTGTTTAACTTGCTGTCAGTAAAATGTTTTAAACAGCTGTTTCAGTATTTGGAAGCAGCTTATCGTATCACGTCCACTACAGAATAACATGAACAACAGCTGTATTTGATAATGCTACACTGATGATCATTTTTCTGAACTACAGACCACACACCGGGCTGCCACTTGTGGTATTTCATGTGATGTGAGCTGCCAATGAAAATATGAGCCAGTCACTGCACCCCCTTCACCTTATTTGGGACATTATTCACAGAAATGTGATGGTGTGTATATTAGATTCTACTACAGGCTAATGAGGATCGCATGTTTGTGTAATCCTTCTAAAATAAGGTTTAAAAAGAATCTGATGGGGTTAACACCAAATCTCAACGACTGGTCAAAACTTCAACTGTCAGTGAACATTTTTTTGAATGTCAAGTATGAGGTTAAGGAGCGTCTCAACACAGCAGGAAGACACTGGATGGTGTGGTGTCACCTCTGCAGGCAGCTTCTCTTGAGAAAAGCAGTGCCCATGGTGTTTGTACCGTATTGGTTATGTCAGGGGTGTCCAATCCTGGTCCTCGAGGGCCACAGTCCTGCATGTTTTAGATGCTTCCTTCTTCCAACACACCTGATTCAAATGATCAGCTCACCATGAAGCTCTGCAGAAGCCTGATAACGATCCTGATCATTTGACTCAGGTGAGTTGGAAGAGGGAAACATCTAAAACATGCAGGATTGTGGCTCTCGAGGACCAGGATTGGACACCCCTGGGTTATGTGGACTTGTAACCATGGTGTGTGGAGATGACCTGTGTAGGCCCAGCTGTGGCTGGTTGAGAGCTGCTCCAGGACACCAGCTGTCAGTCATCTCAGCTAATTAGCCTGGAGCTGAAGACCTGGGCAGTGTCTGAAATCACTCCCTATGCCCTCTATAGTGCACTATATAAGGTGTTCGCCATTTTGTAGGGTTGTCCGAATGCTAAGTTACAAATGTTACACCCTACATAGTGCACTCAAAATATCCCACAATGCACCGTGAAAAGTAGTGTACAGCCGATGGTCACTAACCAGCAATATGGACCGTCATGCATTGAGCGAAAGGAAATGCAAACTAGATGTACGAGAAAAAAATTCAAGTTTGTTTTGTTAAATTTTATTTTACCCATTTCTTAGATGGGTTAGATGAGACGGCAGTGTGCATAGACGCAGCAGCTCCCTTCAGGAGACAGCGAGAGTGAAAGTTTTGAGTGTCTTGTCTATCCCAGACGTTCATTCTGCAAAACTTACAGCCCGGAGACTTTGCTGAACATCAGGACAGTGAACATCGCTAAAATTGTGGTGCTGCGTTGTGATTTCGACAGACTACACCACTCCATTTAAATTGCTTTAAGTTACTGGATCCTGAAGAAACGCTCTCTCATCTGGTATGTACAGCAAAATGACAATAAACTTGATTTAATTTGATTTCTTAGCTAACAAACTGTGAGTTTGATGTGTTTGTACTACGCTGTTGCAGCACAAATTGTGGCTAGTGAGCGACATAATTAACAGCTCGAGTAGTGTCCGAAATGTTACTTTGCTGAGGTGCTTCCTACATAGTTCACTACACAGTGCACTATATTGTGATCCCTATGTAGGGAACAGGGAGTAGGGAATGAGTGGGTGATTTCGGACACAGCTCTGCACTCCATCCCTTGTTCTTCCCGCCTCCGGTCACGTCTGATTGGCCCACCAACACTCCTCCTCCACCCCAGCAATCACCACACCTGGCTATAAAACCAACCAGAAACCTTTCATTCTGGTCTGGCTGGGATTTAGAGTGAACAGTCTGACCTGGTGCCTCTCGGTTTGTGTCTTTTGTGTTTGTAATGTGACTTCTGTTGGCAGCTGCTGACTCGGTGTGAGAGTCTCAGTGGAGACTGTATGACTCCTGTTAGCAGGTACGCAACTTTGTGGAGAAGTGACTTGTCATTTTCACATTGTGTGTTGACACACTGATTTGTTTTAGTTTCTTTTGCTATGTGTGGACGTTGCTATTAGATTTAAAGTTTAGTTTTGTTTGCTAGCTTTCCACACTGTTAGCCTTCGTTTGGTTCTTTTGATTTTTAGCAACATCCACCCTCTTTTGTACTGTCACCGTTCATTTACTAAGCAATAAATTGCTTTACCTGAACCAATTTCATCTCTTTTATTTTTCTTTGACCCTGGAGCAGGGGTCTTGACCTCCGGTCCTCGAGGGCCGCAGTCCTGCAAGTTTTAGATGTTTCCTTCTTCATCACACCTGATTCAAATGATCAGGATCGTTATCAGGCTTCTGCAGAGCTTGATGATGAGCTGATCATTTGAATCAGGTGTGTTGGAAGAAGGAAACATCTAAAACTTGCAGGCTTGGGCCCTCGAGGACCGGAGTTCGAGACCCCTGCCCTAGAGGCTGGGTCTGAACAAACACCTCCTCATGTTGGTGTATTAAAATGCTGGCTGAGGGTGCAGGGCGGCAACAGCGCCGCCTGTGGCTGTCTTTGGTTAAACACGTGTGTGAGTTTTCAGGAACTTCAAAGCGTGAGGCAGCCTCCGGATTTAGATACAGGTCAGGAAACAGAAACGCCGCGTGAGCTGGAGTGACGCAGAATTAGAGTCTAAGGTGGGAAATACTCAACACTTCCTGTAAAGGTTAAATTAGCAGTGATCAGGCAAGAAATCCTAGTTTACTTAAATGACCCTCCTCCTCGGTCCCGCGGACCTCAAGGCGGCATCACAGGAATTCCCGGAGCGCCTCCCCCCCTCCTCACCGCCTCCCCTTCCTGCATTCACGCGCGCGCTCTACTTCACCTGCCTCCCTCCTCGCGCCCCGGACATTTTACGGACTTTCCACTCGGCGTCGGAACAACACCAGTGACACATCTGCCATATTTGTACAGAGAGCGACTACGGCTCCCGGTTAGTTGAACGCTCGGCGGACGTGTTGCGCGGTGTTCTGGAAGCCTCGATAAGACACTTTCCAGGGATGGGTTCGGCCGCTGTTCTGCTGCTGCTGGCGCTGGTGGGCGCCGGGACGCTGCTGCTGGAGCAAGGTAAGGCTCGTTAGCAGGCTGCCAGGAATGCGTGTCTGTAGGCGACTGATGCTGCACGTTGAGACGGTGAGCTTCCATGGCTGCTGGCGTAGATTCATATGAGGTGAAACTGCGGAGAAGCTTCTGGTTCGGCGGTGCGTCTGTTTATTAGGAACAAAAGGAAAGTGGCGTTTAGAAAGGTGGCTGTGTGTTGTAGCTGGGAACTGATGGGGAATAGTCTACAACTGTATTACAGAGGCAATGACTATCAATAAGAATTAGTTTCGAGCATTTCTTTTTAAAGGAAATATTCTACAGTCTCTGAAGCTTATTTTTTTTTCTGTTTGTTTTTATTTTAACATGTAAAGCGTCTTTGAGCTTGTGAAAAGCGCTCTATAAATAAAATGTATTATTATTAATAGTGAATATTCTGTCTTTTTCCCTCTGTAACCCTATAATGAACATCTTTAGGTCATGAACAAAAAAAAAAAACACATGTAAGAATGTGATATTGGGCTTTGGGAAACCAAGTTAGTTAATTAAGAAAACAGACAGAATAATTAACAGTTGGAATAATCATTAGTTGCTTCTCTAAACCGAGAGCTGACTAAATTATTTCTGAATAAAAGCCAGGTCCATATCCAAACAAAGGGCCCAGGCTGCCTCCCGGTGCTGCTGTGTCATGAGACTGTCTTGAAGCCAAGGGAGGGAAATGGGGTTGCTGCTATTGTAGATCGCTTGTTTGTAATTAGGGATGTGGTTGTTTAAAATTAGTTGTAATCCAAGCCACTGTTTGTGTGTGTTGAGTGCGGATGTGTGTGTGTGTGTTTATTATTGGTTGTGCCCGAACAGGCCAAGAAGGAGCAACACTTTAATCATTCAAGCCTGCGTTGTCTTCCATTTTTTTCCCTTCTCAAGCTCTAAGTGTGTCAGAAAAAGACTGGCACTAAATCTTCTTGTGTGTAATAATGAAATATCCAGTGAGAGAAGTGAGTATTCATAACCTGGAAACTTTCAGTCGGCCCCTGGGGGGTAGTTTTGCTGAGGCTGATGTGAAGCCTTTTTGGTGAGAAAACAAGGATAGGGCTTCACACAGCTTCTAAAGTCTAACCAGCACTGGCATCACTGACATTTTCTAGTGTCGCTTGCACTGGATAAATCAGAATACATGTTTGTTTTTCCCACAGCTCTTATCTGTGTCACCATCTCACCCGTGGTCTCAGAGCTGGTCTTTGTCAGAATGAGTGGACAGGCTGGCTGTGTGTGTGTGTGTGAGATTAGTGGTCGTCATGTCCATCACTTGCTGCTGGTTGGCCTGTCTCTTAATCAGTGACCCCCCAGGGGAGCCAACTAAGGGGGTGAGGTACATTTCATTCATACAGAAATCAATGTTTGTCCTCCACATAACAACAGACACCATCATAGTGGATAGCAGCTGGAGTCATTTTCCAGCTTGAGCTGTCTGGCGATATCTGGGAAAAAAAACAAACAACAAAAAGAAACCTGTGGTCTTATAGAAGGTGATTAAACCCTGCTGAAAAGTGAGGCAGTCAGAGAAGATAATGAGTGTAGTATGCAGTTGCTCTTCCAATTTGCTTCAGGCTAGGTGGAGAGGATGGTTTGAAATGCTATCTCCATCTGCCCTGACATGTAGAACGCCTTGTCTTTTTCTGGAGGGAGAACACCTTGGTGGGGGTCAGTGGTTGTAATGGGGGTGGGTGCTAGAGGCTGCTTTCAGCCATCTTATTCCTATAACCCCAGTAGCTGAGTTCTGAAAGATCATTGTTTGTAAAAAAAAAGCCCCACCTAAACCTTTCTCTGTTATTCAGAAAGTCCCCCAGCCAGACACTCAAACGGGGGAAGAGTGGGCGGGACACACAGGCAGTACTTGGCTGCTAATGCCAGTTTAGGATAGCGGTCAAAGCCATATTCAGATATCAAAACTTCTATCCGGATACCACCACAGCGACTGAATATTCAGATATTCAGGTCCAACCCTGGAAATTTCACATGTCATGAGCTGCTGTAGGATGATTTCAAAACTGTGAATGATATACAGGACAGGCTACATGCAGGTGTGTTTTATTTACATTTTGAAAAGATAAAATTGGGGACAAACAAGGTTTTCTTCTCCGGCAGTGATGTCATCTTAAAATCTGAGACAGCCTGGGATGTCATGGTGATAANAAACAAGGTTTTCTTCTCCGGCAGTGATGTCATCTCAAAATCTGAGACAGCCTGGGATGTCATGGTGATAAGAGCACCAGTCAGGAGAAATGTTGTAATAAATGGTGGCGGTAAAATGTTGGGCTGCAAGGTGGCTCAGTGGTTAGCACTGTCTCCTCGCAGCAAGAAGGTCATCGGTTCGTGTCCCGGTGAGGACACCCGGGATCTTGTTGAGGTTAATTGGTGATTCTAAATTATCTGTAGGTGTGAATGGGAGTGTGCTTGGTTGTCTAAGTATAGTCCTGTGATAGACTGGTGACCGGTGACTTCACCCTGAGTCAGCTGGGATAGACTCCAGCCCCCCATGACCCTAGTGAGGATTAAGCGGTGTATAGCAATAATCACAAAAATTCCAAATATCAGCCTCAATAATCAGTCAGGCCTATAATCGGTCGATCCCTAGTGTCTAATGCTGACACCATCAGGCTAGCTTGTGTGCAATACAGTTGGTTTTCCCCAGTACAGCCACTCTGACAACAAAAGCACATGAATAAGCAGTGAAAGTGAAACTAAATGAGGGCAAGTCTGCAAAACACCCATACCTAAACAAACACAGTCACACACTGTTCATATGACTCACCGACAGCGTTTTTGGTCCTGTGGTTATTTTCAGGTTGTTTCCACCTTGTGATGATGTCATAGTCATATGATAGAGAAGCGTCACAGCATAAAAAAATGATAGGTCAAACAGCGTTTAGAAGGAAGGGAAGTTGTAGTTTGTTTAAAATTTGATGAAGTTCACCGTTCTCAGGAGAGACTGTGGGGAAAAACTGATGAATGAGGAAGTCGTGAATGAAACCGGTTGAAGTCATGCATGTGTCTGCGTTATGATTTTTCACTCGGTTGCTGACAGGCGTCAAGCAGCGTGGTCTGAATTCAGTGTCGGCAGATTCTATGTCATGTGTGCCAGTAATGTTTTTATCCCCCCCAGGATTGTGACACTGATGGAAGAACTGTTCCTGAGAAAAGGATTACACAGATTTTCTTTGCCACTGTTTTGGGTTCTGGGAAACTTGTAAAATAACATGGCTGCTGAGGAGCTATTTGATTATCTATGAAGGGATGTCATTAGATAGTGATAGAGAGTGACAGAAAAAGGTGAACGTTGGGGAGTTAGCTTCAGGAAATTGGACTTATTGGCAGTTCAGCTTCCTTCAACAGGGAAAAAAAAGAGAGAAAACACTAGAAAGCCACAAGCTGGTTGTGTTGGTGGGTAAAGATGAGCTTAGTAGCAAAGCGCCATAAAAACCTCTTACACTAAGGCATCGTGAAACACTTAGTTTCTGTTCAAATTTTGCACCATGTTTAGCACTGCTGAGGATTTTTTGTGCCATCCACCCTGTCTGCAGCTGTTGATGGTGTAATTTTAGCTTTAACAGATGTTTTATTAGACCTACTAGCTGAACTAACTCAAGGTAATCTACTTTTTTAATCCTCCTGAAACCATATTTCCTACTTAAAGTACATGCAAATTTAAATTGAATTGTTTTGTCATGAACATTCTCACTTCTTTTTTTGCCTTTATTCAGAGCAGTAGAGATAGAGGAAGGAAAGGGGGAGAAGAAGGGGGAGACATCTGCAGCAAAGGGTTGTGAGTGGGAGTCGAACCCACGACCGCTGCTTAGGGGAACTACAGTCCCTGTTCATGGGTCACTGCTCAACTAGGGGAGCTACAGGGGCGCCTGATTGTCATGTTTTTAATTGGTGGTCAAAGTAAAGCTTGTGAAAGTGGTGTTACAAAGAGATTTTTTTCTTAATATTTGTGTAATTGTTTGATTGATTTGGGCCCCGATTGGAAGGGTTACATTTTAGAATGAGCTTGGTTTGAAAGACTAATATCGATGTAGATAAAAGGTTATTTCTACCTGCAAACCCTGCTTAGAAGCTCTGTTAGATAAACCTTAAATGAAAATCAGCATCAATGTACAATGCTCAAGAAATTAAGGGAACAGCTAAACAACACAATTTAACTCCAAGTCAATCACACTTCTGTGAAATCCACCTGTCCAGTCAGGAAGCAACACTGATTGTGAACCAATTTCACCTGCTGTTGTGCAAATAGAACAGACAACAGGTGGAGATGAGAGGCAACTAGTAGGACAACCCCTATAAAGGAGTGGTTCTGCAGGTGGTTTTTGCATTCTGTCAGTGCTCTCAGCCCTAGAGGTAGCACGAGGCGTGTCTACAACCCACACAAGCTGCTCAGGTAGTGCAGCTCATCCAGGATGCCACATCAATGCGAGCTGTGGCAAGAAGGTTAGGGCTCACTCAATGCACAAAAAAATCAATAGCCATAAATTAATCCTAACTGGGCTTGGACTGCTATAGCCAGCGGCTGTTTGCACCCTTGGTTGTCAGTTAGCCAGATGCAGTTGAGATTGTCCCCTAAAAGCAACCAGAAAGGAAAAAAACGGTCTGTTACCACTGAGTTGAACAAGGTGTGGAGGAAAACCATTCAGCTGCTTCGTCTGCCCTGGTGATTTTGAACGCCTTTGAATACAGCTGGCTGTTGAGCCAGCATTCCCCACTGCATATGTAAAATTAACTTGGAAGCTGTGAACAGAATCGTGCTGCATTCAGGGTTTGTGTCTGTGGGTTTATTTAGAAATGCAGGTGTCTGGATTAGCACTACAGCATCCTGTTACGTCATTGAATGCATTCATGAGAACAAAATCATGGACATCTGTCATCTAACAAGCTATTTGTCGCATGCATTTAAGACTGATGAATGATGAAAAGTTAATGAAACTGAACAGCATAAAAGTTGAAACGTTCTGTATAACGGAACTGTATTGAGACACTTCCCATCAAAAAACATGTCAAAATATCGTTGTACATTCTCTGCTATTATTCGCCAAACAGATTCTCGCCTGTTATTTGAGATGCAAGCATTTGACTTGTTGTTTGACCTGCATTCCTGAGAGGTTCAGGTCAGCTCGTTCTGTTGCGCCTAAACTGAAGCAAAGCAATACTACATTAAATACTTACATAATTAACTTTTTCATTATCTGCTTCATTTTTTTTCTACCATCTAAACTTTAAATCCCTCTGAAGCAGAGACTTGCAAGACGTTGCATACAGATTTTATCAGCCTGAGTCTGATTTGCTTTTTTTTAATCCAGTCAAAACAACTTTGGCTTTTAGGAAAAGACATGAGGGCCGTTCTTGTTAAGATAATTCTATTTCTCGGCGTGATGTCTTCACTGTGACTTTTGCAGCTTTCATTGCACAGTATTTAATTTCGGCACAAGCAAGCTCACAGACTAATCATCTGGAAAGCAACTGGATTTGACAGAGAAGCATTTCTGTGCATGCCAAAGTATTGTGTTGCACCGTGTATACCCAGGTAACGTACAAACATGCCTGGGGGTGGCACAGTGCTGTGTCCTGGATGCAGGGGAATGTGGAATGCCTGTTGTGACTTCTGCCTTGCTGACAGAATGGTCGCTGACAACATGGGCACCAGAGCAGACAGGAAAGTGGGTCATGTTGACATTTTTTGGTACATTTAATTGGTTAATCTTAGTGGCTTCACAAAGAAGGTATTCAACTTGTGTTTTCCCCCTTAAGCTTCCTAATGCTTGATAAAAGCGCTACAGTTGTAGATCACCATGTTCGTGCTAAACCTCTTGCGACTGAAGTGTCTGCCACTTACTGTCTGCAGCACTTCAGCTTTTGGATTCTTTGGAAGCTTCAAGACAATGGTGCTGTTGCTGTCCAATGAATGAGCACTCACAACACTTTGAACTCAGCAGACTGACTTGAATGAGTCTGCAGGAGTTTGAATGACAGCTTACGAGGGCCCAACCAAGTTTGACTTGTTGACAACAAGCAGCAGCAAAGCCGGAGCTTTTCGTGGTGTTGCTGAAGTGTTTTTACACGCTTTTGCCTTGTAGAATATTTGTCTTTTCACAAAATCAAATTGTACAAAATGAATCTACGAAAGCGACCGTGACACTTAACAGCATTTACTGTTTGATTTAGATGTTGCAGTAACTCTAAACACGTGCCCTTAAAGAGTTGGACTATAAAAAAAACTAGGAAGCTTGATACATACAAATAATACTCTACTTACAGCAGCTGGGGACAACGTGGGAGTAAAACATTTAGATGGGCAAAGCTATTAATTTTTGTCATTCTGTAGAATCGTGGACGTTACGACAGTCACATGAGAATAGTTGGAGGAACTGAAAGTCTTGACCTTCGGCTGCAATGACAGGAAAGACGCATCTTTTTTTTAAACTGTGTTTGTGGTTCACTGTTACCCCGATCAAACAAAGCGATACTCAGCACAAGCTGTTCAGGTCGGGCTGCTTTGAAAAGAAACGGCATCACTATAAAGAACTCGTTGCTACTGCTGAATTCTAAATATGGTGTCATATCTGAACAACACAGCAGCCAGTTTGTCATGTCAGAACTAAAATGCTTGATTGTCTTTTGTGACAAGGATGCATATGTTTCAAAGGTTTGATCGTAGAAAGAAAGTTGTAGGAGTCACGGGAAACTCAAGCATGTGTACGCATAGAAGGTACAAGTGTGTGTAAACTTGACTGTATTCTACAGTCCGTAACACAGCGTTTGTAATGTTTGAATGTAGTTTGCTGTTGTCTGTGCTGCACGTTCGTGTTGCTAATCCTAAACCTTGAGCAACCTGAAGCCTGTTTGTTTAAAGCTAACAGCCACCTCTGTGCTTGTGAAGCCGTTGGTGGTACAACATGATGCTTCACGCATGATGTTAGCTGTGGATCTGTAGCGCTTTTGAACTGCTTCGGTTTCACTGATGTGAGGCAAGAATGCTGCCTGCGCTCATCCTCATGTTCACACTATCTGCTAGAGGTAAGGATTAATACATCATACAGAGATTACCAGAAAGTTTTTTTTAACTTTAAAGTCTGACAACACAATGCCGAAGGACATTAGGAGCTTTAGTTATTGGGCATCAAAGACTTAAGAGGCAGATTTAAAGAGAACAGGTTTGTTTTTCCTGTTGATCTGGCACATGGATGTGTCGCCCCTTCAAGAACAAAGCAGGAAGGCACCTGAAAGCTCCTCCATCCCCATCCTGATGCAGACGGTCGCCCTACTCGAGCCTGCTTCTATCTGAGGTTTATTTCTTTTGTCCTTCCAGGAGAGGTTTGTGTTTCCTTCCACTGCTGCATTAGTGTGCAGATGAAATAGTCCGGAGACCTGTCCTAGCAGCGAGCATTCTGCTTGTGTCGTTGACTGAATATGAATCAGAAGCTGCTGCTTTGAAATGTGTAGAAGTGGTCGGTCATCAAACTTTATTTTTTCTTTTGGCTACATGTCTTGAGAAATACTGTTGTGTTATTGTTCTTTCCTGCACCGGTTTGAGTGATACATCTGACAGTTAATGCTCTCACTTTTGGAATAAACTGTTTTAACGACAACAAGCGCTGGAACACCTCAAACAAGTAAAACATTTCAGGTCTGAAGGTCTTAATGTTCAGCACATCCACCAACGTTACAAAGTCTGTACAGTCATTGAGAGGATTCTCTCTCGAGTAGGGCCGAGGCTCACAGTAAACCGTAGCTTTATGCTTGTCTTAATTGTGTTTACTGCCATAAGCTTGTCTCAGTAAAACTACTTTGCCAGTCGTGGGTGTTTTCCTGCTTATTGTGCATCACTCTGCCAGATGACGGACAGGACTAATAATGTGTCACACACTCTCTTCTTCTGAGTTTCTGTTAAATTTCCCCAAACTCTTACAGAGAAACTGCTGAACTTTGTAGAAAGGTGCTTTTCTCTGTCATGTTAAAATGGTGGCTTTATTAGTGAAATGAGCTCACCAGGTACTTTCCACCATCCCTCTTAGTCTTTATCTCCTCTTTTTTGCCCTCCCTTTTTACCATCATAGCCCAAGGTACCAGAAAGGGACACTGACTGTGTACAACAGCAGTCATGTTAAGGGCAAAGTTAGTTTTTGTTTTTTATTTTGCCTCAGGAGTATACTGCAACTTTTCATTTTCTTTGTTCATATTATTACTTTGCTTTGTAAACTCTTGCAGGATGATCCTTCCTTTATTTGTCCACCAGAGTCTGATATAGAATGTCAGCCTTAAAGCTGGTGGGGATTCAAAGTTTTGCTGGCAGACGCTTGGGGAAATGTACATTGTTGACTTGGAGCAGTCCTCCAGCTGAAGGATGGTCGGCCTGTGACTTGCTGTGGCCTGCTTCTGTTCCTCTATTACTATATGATATTTAGGGAGGGAGGTAGAAACCATGGAGGAACCATGAAAGCAGCTTTTGCACTTTAATAACAGGGTTTCAGATGAACTTTTTTACAGTGATCTTTTTCACTCATTTTAAATGTCACCTCCTTTGTCAGTTCCTCCAAACGCTGCTCATTTCTCAACACATCATACAAATGATTGTAAACAGGAAAAACTGTGCCGAGAAATGTTCTGTACAATTTTAACGTATTCTTTTTAAGTACAGTCGTGACTCGATAATCTGACGCTAAATGTAAAACCTTCTTTTATGTTGGATAGCAAGGCTGTCGGAAGGAAGTATTTGAAGTTAGAGTGTGGAATAATAAATAAATGTATGTTGCATCCAAGCCTTTGCCAAACCAGTTCACACTGTGCTGATTAGGCCTATCAAGTGCTGCATAAATCAAACAGTTGCAGTGTGTTTCTGGCCCACCAGTAGTGGTACGTTGAAATCAGAAACAACTGTAGAGACAGGAACATGGTAGACTACAGCAGCGAGGAGTTTGGTGGAAACTGAGGTTCTAAAACCAAGGAATCATATAAGAAGAGTTTCTGATGCATTCAGTGGAAAGATTACAGCCATCACTATCCAGACGGATGACATAATTTATCAATGTGTTGGTGTAGTTCTGCTCTCTCCCAGATGGGGAGACATTTTTCTGAAAGTTTTAGGAAGCTTCTGGTGGGCTCTTTAGGTGGTATTAAGGTACACAATGCAGGAGGAACAAGACAAAGCATGACGGATACTTAGATTTGTTCCTTGATGGACCTATCCAAATTTGTCATGTCAATAAAACTGGCATGTTGACAGAAATTGCCAATTATCTGTAATCCTAGCAGATTTAACTTCAACCTTTTGCTTTGCTGAGATGCTATAGCTTTCATGGCAGCCTGAGACCCTCCACGTGATTATTGTGAGAGTATGTAATAGAAATCATTACCTATGAAAAGACAAGACAGTGCTTCTGGCTCCACTGGACAGACAGGTTGCTCTGTCATTTAGTTGAATCAGAATTTAGCTCAGACAAAAAACAAATGGTCCTGGAGATTCAGACATGGTTCGTTGTAATCTTAACTTTAAGACAGCTCACCTCCTGTTCATAACTGACATTTCAGGTTATGTCTGTTTATGAATTGCAAAACTTAGGCTGAGTTTAATGTCGTGTTGTGGTCTACTGTTCTGCTGCAAGGCAGAATGAGGCCGAACAGCACCAGGCCCTGATGTTCTCTTCTGAGGCCAGGGGTATTAAAATCTAATTTTAACTTTGGGACTGGATGAGAACCACTGCAAGCTCTGCCTCCTCTGGCCTTATTGAGGAAATACCAGGGAGATCTCCTGTGGACCAGTCAGAGATAACACCCACCACCACTCAGGATAGTCAAAGCAGTCAGGCCTTTCTTTCTGGACTACCGGTTCTGTCTTACAACAAACTTAACTCAACAGTAGTGTGTAGCAGCAGCAGCAGCAGCTTGTGAGTCAATCTCTTTGACGTTTCTGTTTCACACTATGTACCTTCTAACTCCATTGCTGAAACTTTCAGTTTGAAGTGACTGCATTGTAGTCTTTCAGACATAGGTCAGTTTTCCGTTAATGTTCCTCACGGCTGCATTTAGATGTACCACTCACAGTACTGGAGAGCACCACGGTAGGCACGCTGTGTTTGTCATTCATGCAAGACTAGTCAATACATTAAATGATGTACAAAACATAGTAATGCAGTAACAGATAAATTAAAACTAAAGCAAAAGCATCCGATCAAAGTGTCCAGATAACAACAGCTTGTGCTGTGTTTAAATGCAGTCATGACTCGATAATCTGATACCAAATATGAAACCTTCTTTTATGTCGGATAGCAAGGCTGTCGGATTGTCAAGACGGAGGTCGAGATACAAGGACGGCTTGATGCTTGAAGGCTCATTTGTTGTTAATGTTTGTTGTCTATAGTTGTTATAATAACTAGTGTACTGTTAGAACACTACACATTGCTGGATTTCACAACTAATGAACCGGTGCGATTGTGCAATTCCACTCCGTCAGAACACACAGGCAGTACTTGCCTGCTGATGCCAGTTAAGTTAGCGGTCACACTTCTGTTTGCACCATTGGCAGTGGCAGCGGCGGTGGGGAAGTGGCAGATACACTCCACTGTTACCATCCGTGTTTACTTCTGCAAACACTGAGCACGCTCCCTGCGTGACATCGTTGTGTCCTCTTCTGTGCATGCGGGACACTTTTGGGTCGTATGAAGTTCACACAGCAGATCACATACAAGTTGCATTTAATTGGAAATGTGAACGAACTCGCAAAAAATCGGATTTCACAAAAAAATCCAAATTGAGCATCAAGTCCTGCAGTGTGAACGTAGCCAATCTGTGGGATAGTTCAGTCAGATAATACGCCGTTATCCTTATTAGTGACATAAAATGTCATGTCGGAGTCGGAATCTGAGGCTGTCGGTATGTTGAGGCTATTTTCAATGGGTTAAGGGTCGGATTATCGAGTCACGACTGTAATATGGAATTGTTAGAGGGTCCGACCTAAAAACATGCCTCCATGACGTTTTACAAATACATG
The DNA here is from genome assembly GCF_000690725.1 of Stegastes partitus. Lineage (NCBI taxonomy): Eukaryota > Metazoa > Chordata > Actinopteri > Pomacentridae > Stegastes > Stegastes partitus. The sequence goes on along the minus strand of NW_007579482.1, from coordinate 40,034 downwards.
ACTGAGCTGTGCATTCAGGCTTCAGTGCTTTACAGTCACGGTGTTGAATGATACTGAAACTTGTGGTACAGTTGTGCCGCATGCTGTGAAAGTGAAAGATGTTCTTCTTTCCTCATTTATAAGGCAACCTTAACAGCTACCATTCAAAAGTGCAATTCTTGCCAGTCAGGCCTGAGTCTCTTGTTGACATACATAGCAGATAATAAAGCTAACCTGAGGCCATAAAGGAAGTGACTCCTCTCAGCCCTGCCTCTGCTTTGGCTCTCTCTTCCCTGCCTAATCTTACCTGTTACTACATTATACCTTTTACTGTAGTGCAGCCATTCACTACAGGTACTAGATCTGTTCGGTATATTAACTCTTGAATGTATTTCCATATATTTTCAAACACAGGATTTTTATTTGTTTATTTGGGCAGGTTTCTTTCACACATGTAACCAGTTCAGATGGTTTGTTTTTGAAGCAGAATGGGCTTACATGTGTGCCTCTTGTTCCCATAACCAATCTGTGGGAGCCGCATTCTCGCTGGTAGGAAGAGGATCAAATACTTATTTGTCTTAATCATTGGAAAATAATTTATAACTGTTAGATAATGTTTTTCTGGATTTTTTGGTTGATATTCCATCTCTTACCGTTAAAATAAACTTACTGTTAAAATTATTTTGTATGTGGCCAAAATCATTTCCCTCACTGTAGATGAAAGTTTACCTTTCTGAGGAAAATTCTAAGAAAAAAAGACAGTGTGAGTTAACAATGTCCGTTTTCATGGCGAAGCTAAGACGGTGAGACTCACACAGCTGTCACGTTAATAGATAACAGCTCCACATCCGACTGAAATCCTTTGTTCAGTTAAAAAATATAGATGCTGGGGTAAAATTCAAGTGGAAAGGTTATTTAAAAACATTACAGTAAAACATTAACAACTAGCCGCAACTAGGCCGCGAGAGACAGAAAAGTATCGATACCATGGGAGGTTAATATCGCTGCTCGATACCAGGTTTAGTGTTGAGGTATCGATATTTTTGACAACCCTACTTTAGAGCCACTTTGCCACAGCCAAGGGCAAGAGCTATAAAACATGTAAATCTTCACCACTTTTGGCAAATACTTGCAAGTAATAATAATAATAGTAAGAAGACGAAATAAAAATGAAATACCAACAGTATCATCCTTGTCAGACGTTGTGTCAGCACTAAAACAGGAGGCTGGCTTTGTCACCTAAACTGAGTTCACAGCTCTGTCAGATATGTTTAGATGTGTCTTTCCTCTCCCAGCCTCCAAAGTTAGTCGTGTAGTATTCCAGTTCACCCACAAATGTTAGATCTGATTGAAAGTTGCTTTTCCTCAGATCAGAATTCACCGTCTTTTATTAAATGTGTTCATTTCAAAATGAGTTATTTTGCTAACTATTAGATAAACGCCGGCTAAAACACACCCTCCTTGGCAGACGTAATAATAATAATGATGAATAAGTCTGAGTGTGAGCGGGCCAGGCTGAGAAGAAAGACGTGTTTTTTCTGTCTACATGTTCCACATAGCTTTTTTTTGGTCAAGTTAAAACTTGCAGGGAGCTGATCACAGAACGAAAAGTGGTTGAATCCTTGAGGGCAAGATTCCAGGTGTAAACTGAGTAGAGCCCACCTCCACAGAGTCAGTTCATACACACCAAACTGTATATGAATGAATCTTTGTTCAGAGGACAAAGCTAACAGAAGCACCGATGGATATGCTGACATTTGTTTAGTATTTATCGGTCTCGAAATAGTTTAGAAATACAGTGAACATCGTGTATTTGGCGTATGAACTGACAGCTGTGCAGTCTGTAGTCCTCGTGTGCTCTCAACCATAACCATGTCGGGGGAGTGTTTAAAGAAAGTGCAAATATAGACAGAGGGCAGGTTGTGACAAAAATGAAAATAAAAACAGAACTAATTAAAAAGGTGGGGAGCAGACACAGAACAGTGGGAGAGTTCAGGGAACATGCAAGGGCCAAAACACAATAACTAATCCAGAAATAACAGAATTCAAGAAAGTGAAACAGGAACATGAGGATAGCAAACAGGGCACAAAAAACTAAATGTTTAAACCAGAAGCAGAAAAAAAAAACAAATCACGAGGCGACACAGATGTATGAACGGCAGGCAGGCAAACAGGAGGCTGAACAAAACCAAGTGAACAAAGATAGAAGGATGCAGGATAGAGAGAGAACTAAGTGGGGAGGCAAGACACAGGTGAGTCACAAGACGCAGGAGGAGAAGCAGCAGAACAACAAGAGACTGAAAAATAAACTCAAAATCAACAGAAAGCACCCAAGATCATGACGAGAGTTAACCAATCAAATCAAAGACAAACAGTGACTCCATTGAAACTCTCAGAATTCAAAGCTTTCTATCACCTGTCTGGCAGATAGAGGGGAGAAAAGGGTCAGTGATCACTTTTTTTACAGAGAGCGTTTGCAGTTAAAACACTTTGTTAACCAGACGTGTCTTTTTTTGAATGGAGATAGTTTGTGTGTGTTTTAGTCAGAGAGTTTGCAGACATGACGGGCACACAGTCTGGAGGGACAGCAGGATTTTCCAGTATCAAGTCAACAGTGTGCTTACTACAAGATTCAGAATGTGGCTCAGTTGCATTCAGCTGCTGGCTATTTACCAGTACACAGTGATATGTTGCAGTTCCAACTATGCAAGCTTACTTAAGGTTGATGTCTGTCTGAAATAGACCTTCCAGATTGCTTCTTATTCTGATACTGTCCCGCCACACAAGCACCTGATGTGTCTACCTGGGCACGTGGTGCAGATAACACAGCTGGAAAGGAAGTGACTTCCATGCTGGTGTTGTTACAGACAGATCTGTGTGTGAATGCCTTCGTTTACACATTCTGTCTCTGCTGCTCATGTTGTTGAAGGTCAGTGCCGAAGATACGCTTTATACACTTGGTGAGTTTTGGTTACTTTTATGTTGTAGGAAGGTTAGAATGTGGATCACCTGCTCTGTGTCAATCACATGGATGTCTGTTTAAACCAACAAGAAAAGACAATGAGGAGGAAATGGATAAAGGACAGATGATGAAGTGAAATCATGATGTTTTGCAGTTGTTAAAGCACAAGAGAGCTCTGCAAGCCTGTTGGTCAGGTGTAGTTACTGTCTTATTTGTACTTGACTGTTCCCTGTAAGGGCTGCAAAATGGAGCGGTGGTTAGCATCGTTGCCTGACATCTAGAAGGCCGCCAGTTTGGTCCCGGTGAGGACACCTGGGATCTTTCTGCTAGAGTTTGCAGCGTGGGTTCTCCGGGTTCTCTCCGAGTTATCTCAGGCTTCCATGTTAAGGTTAATTGGTGATTCTAGATTGTCTGTGGATTCAAGGATTCAAGGCCTTTATTGGTCACAAACACAGTTATACATGGCATAACGTGCAGTGAAATGCTTTGCATACCTGTGGGTGTGAATGTGAGAGTGCTTGGTTGTCTGTCTCTGGGTGTGGCCCTGCGATGGACTGGCAACCTGTCCAGGGTGTCTCCTGCCTTCACCCTGAGTCAGCTGGGATAGACTCCAGCCCCCCACGACCCTAGTGAGGATTGAGTGGTGTATAGATAGTGGATGGATGTTCCATGTAAAAACCAGTAAGCCAAAACGAATGCCTGTCAAACTGCTTTTCAAATGGTTTCAGAGAAAGTTATTAATTTGCCCTCCATCTCCTGTTGGCATTGTACATTGCACACAGCCCAGCTCTGGATTCTCTGGTATTGTTTCATCCTCAACCCACAACAGACACACATGAACCGGTGTTGCTACATTCCTGAGTGTAATTCTAGTCACCGTGTCACATACGTCTCACATGTCACATGGGTAAATACCTTTGTTCAGCCTTTGTTTCATGCCAGACCTGCAACTGTAAAGTAGTTCAAAACTTTTGGCAGATTTCCATGAAGAGGAACAAAACAAACCACCACAAGGTTTTTAGTTTCCAGACCATAACAAGTCACAAATTCATTCCAGCTCAGGAGTTGTTTTAGGGATTTGTTTTCTGCATAAAGTGTATGTAAAAAGGCAATTCAGAGATTTGTGTTTAAACACATTATACATGTTTATTGTAAATAATCACTGAAAACATGGACAGAATGAACCATAGTACTGAATTATCAAGTTTATTGTTTGTCATCATTTTGAGTTCAGGGTTTTGTGGGAAGGCCAGAAATTCTGGTTTGGTGATGTACTGGAGCCGAACTACACCTGAGCCCTTCTCTAGCACAATACAGCTGTTTGTGCCTTTGTCCCGCCGACACATCTGCCCTTGATGCCAAACATTCAGAACAGCTTGGTTCCCCTAATGAGTCACACTGATGGAGAGGCGAAGGGGCATCACCAGCAACCACTTCTGCAGTGAATTTTCCACCAGGTGGTTTCACAAGCGTCCCTTTGAGACAGCTGAGATTCATGAATAATCCTGTTACTAGTGAATCAAACCAAACCGACTGTCAGTCCTTTATTCGTCCATCCTGCCAACACCAGATGCCATCATGAGCAACACGTGCCCACCAATGACTTGAAGTT